>NC_036238.1:2654753-2664078 GCF_002742605.1 Olea europaea var. sylvestris | reverse complement strand
TTTTTTTTATGTTTAGTTATGAAACATTACATTAAATTTATTTTTAATTGTTGTTGCTCTTGGAGTAGCACAACATTATAATTAATATTCCAGAAAAATATTAATCATAGATCTATTCGTTATTGCTCCAGAAGTAGCACAACATTATAAGAATATTATTTACTCCTGAAGAGCATAAATTATAACTCTCAATATTCCAGAAGAATATTGACATATTGCACTTGAAGAAATAATAGCAAAATATAATGTGCTCCAAAAGTAGCATATGTTTCGAAGAACATATTATTTCAAATTAGTGTTTATTCCTAGAGGAAAACACATAACTTAAAGTCATGTTGATATTGACTATTTGATTAACATGTGATGATTAATCATATTCTTCGAAACTAATTGTATTTTTTTATTGTGTAGTTAAACAAATGGCAAATATTACGAAACTTGAGTTTGCTACACTTGACATATCTGGTAAAAATTATCTGTCATGAATACTGGATGCTGATATCCATCTCATTTCAAAGGGACTGGGAGAGACAATAAAAGAAGGAAACAATGAATCCCTATAGGATCGTGCAAAAGCACTCATTTTCCTCTGTCACCATCTTCACGATGGATTAAAAATTGAATATCTCATTGAGAAAGATCTACAAGTTCTTTGGGAAAAGTTAACTGAAAGATTTGATCATCAGAGGACTATAGTCCTCCCCAAAGCCCGTTATGAGTAGATGCACCTTCGTTTGCAAAACTTTAAAACGATTAGTGAGTACAATTCTGAATTGTTCAGAATATGTTCAAAGTTGACTTTGTGTGGAGAAAAAATCACCGATGAAGATATGCTGGAAAAAACTTTCTCTACCTTTCATGCCTCGAATGTGCTCCTGCAGTAGCAATATCGTGAGCGTGGCTTCAAAAAATACTCAAAACTTATATCTTGCCTACTAGTTGCTGAACAAAATAATGAATTGTTGATGAAAAATCATAGATTACGTCCAACTGATTCTGTACCATTGCCTGAAGCAAATGGTACTACATTGTCTGAAGCAAATACAATATCAAGACAAGGATGTGGACGCGGACGTGGACGTGGACGTGGACATGGATTTGGACGTGGACACGGAAACGGACGTGTACATGGAATAAATCATGGAAGAAATAATCAACAAAGTTATCAACAATAAGGCAATAAATTCAAAAGGTTCAAAGTAAACGAGAGTGGCAAATCTAAAAAGGAGCATGAAGAAAGTTGTTTCAGATGTGGAATGAAAGGGCATTGGGCACGTACGTGTCGTACCTCAAAACATTTTGTAGATCTCTACCAGAGATCAATCAAGGGAAAAGAAAAATTGAAGACTAATTTTGCTGATTATGATGGTCCAATTGATGTGACTCATTTGGATGTCTCCGATTTCTTTACTGATCCAAATGAAAATATTGACCATTTGGTTGGGGGTGGTGTGATAGAAGATATAGATTAATTTACTAGTATTTCTTTCGTTTTAAAAAATTCAGTCTGAAATATGTTTTTACTTTTCCGCACAAAAATTAAAATAAATAAAACTCTATTATGCACCGTTTATTTCATGATATTAAGTAATGTTTACTTCTTTAAATCTAAATTCAAGTTTTTTTTAAAAAAATTTGTTTATTTTGTTATATTTATAGATTCATGGTGAATAGTCAAGACAGCTGATTAATTGGTAGTACAACTACACATACTATTTTTCAAGATAAAAAAATACTTTTTGGACTTAATATTAGCTGAAAATAATGTTAACACGATATCGGGTGCGTCGAATATTGTTGAAGGCTCCGGAAGGGCTTGTATTATTTTATCAAATAACACAAAATTATATATTGACGATGCACTTTATTCTAGCAAATCCAGAAGAAATTTTCTTAGTTTTAAAGATATTCGCTGCAATGAATATCATATTGAGACGATACAAGAAAATAATATTAAATATCTTTACATCACTTCTTTTGTATCTAGCAAGAAGCAGATAAAAGAAAAATTTTATGCACTCCCGTCTGGCATGTATTTTACATTTATAAAAATGGTCGAATCAAATAATGTTACGAAGCAGAAGTACGTTGATTCAAAAAGTTTTATACTTTGGCATGATCGACTTGGACATCCAGGAGCCATAATGATGCGTTGAATAATAAACAACTCACATGGATATCCTTTAAAGAATCAGAAGATTCTTTTATCTAATGATTATTCATGTGTAGTTTGTTCGCAAGGCAAGTTAGTCATTAGACTTTCAACTACAAAGGTCAATATTGAATCTCCAACTTTCTTGAAAAGAATACATGGAGATATATGTGGGCCAATACACCCACCATGTGGACCATTTCGTTATTTTATGGTATTAATTGATTCTTCTACAAGATGGTCACATATTTGCCTACTTTCAACTAGGAATGTAGCATTTGCTAGACTACTTGCTCAAATCATAAAATTGCGAGCACAATTCCCCGATTACTCAATCAAGACTATTCGTCTTGACAATGCTGGTGAATTTAGATCACAAGCATTTGATGATTATTGTATGTCAATTGGGATTGAAATTGAACATTCAGTTGCACATGTTCAGACACAAAATGGTTTAGCGGAATCGTTTATTAAATATCTACAACTTATTGCTAGACCATTACTTATGAAAACAAAACTCCCAACTTCTATTTGGGGTCATGCCATATTACATGCTGCATCATTGGTTCGTATAAAACCAACTGCCTGTCATCAATATTCACCTTTGCAACTTGCATTTGGTCATGAACCTGATATTTCTCACCTACGGGTTTTTGGTTGTGCTATCCAAGTTCCTATTTCACCTCCACAATGTACTAAAATGGGTCCCCAACGAAAACTTGGGATTTATGTAAGTTTTTGATTCACCATCTATTATTAGATATCTTGAACCTTTAACGAGTGATTTATTTACTGCACGTTTTACAGATTGTCATTTTGATGAAATGACTTTCCCAACTTTGGGAGGAGAAAAATTACATCCTGAAAAACAAGATAGAATTTCTTGGAATGAGACAACTCTATCTTACTTTGATCCCCGCAGCAATCAATGTGAACAACAGGTTGAAAAAATCATTCATTTGCAAAGAGTTGCAATTCAACTACCTAATGTATTTGTTGATACAAGAAAAGTGACAAAGTCATATATTCCATCATAAAATATTCCAGCAAAAATAAATGTCCCTGCATGACAATCTGCTGTGGCAAATGAATCTTAAATACGCCAGAAGCATGGTCGACCAGTTGGTTCAAAAGACTCTGTACCTCGAAAAAGAAGAGTATAGGAGAAAAACCAACCAAAAACTTCAGAAGAAATTACATTAAAAAAGATTGATCAATCAAATATTGAATGTACGGTTCCTGAAGAACCAGAAGTGTCCGAAAATAATGAGATCTCAATAAATTATATGATATCTCATAAATTATGGGAACGGAATAATATTGTTATAGACAATATTTTCGCCTTTAACATGGCTCTTAATATTATGCAAAATGAGGATCCTGAACCACAGTCTGTTAATGATTGTCGAAATAGAAATGATTGGCCAAAATAGAAAGAAGCCATACAGGCAGAATTGAATTCTTTGGAGAAACGAAAAGTGTTTGAACTAGTAGTTCGAACACCTGAAAATGTAATTCCTATTGGATACAAATGAGTTCTTGTACGAAAGAGAAATGAGAATAATGAAATTACAAGATACAAAACCCGACTAGTGGCTCAAGGTTTCTCCCAAAGACCGGGAATTGATTATGAGGAAACATATTCTCCCGTAATGGATACCATCACTTTTAGGTTCTTAATTAGTTTGATTGTGTCACAAGGGCTCGATATGTGCCTTATGGATGTAGTAACTGCCTACTTATATGGTTCACTTGACAGTGACATATATATGAAAGTCCATGAATGATTTAAGGTGCCAGGAATAAATGATACATGTCCGAGAACTATGTTCTCAATTAAATTGTAAAAATCATTATATGGATTGAAACAATCCGGACGCATGTGGTATAATCGCCTTAGCGAATATTTGTTGAAAGAGGGTTATAAAAATGACGATATATGGCCATGTGTTTTCATAAAGAAAACAAATATTGGATTTGCAATTGTGACAATTTATGTTGATGATTTAAATTTAATTGGAATTTCTGAAGAGCTCAACAAAACTGCAAATTATTTGAGAAATGAATTTGAGATGAAAGATTTGGGGAAAACCAAATTTTGTCTTGGATTACAAATTGAACATTTTTCAGAGAGATTATTTGTTCATCAATCTACTTATACAGAAAAAGTCTTGAAACGCTTTTATATGGATAATGCACATCCATTGCCATCATCTATGGTTGTTCGATCACTTGATGTGAAAAAAGATCCATTTCATCCACTTGAAGATGGAGAAAAGATTCTTGGTCCTAAAGTACCATACCTTAGTGCAATTGGAGCATTAACTTATCTTGCAAATTGCACTCGACCCGACGTAACTTTTTCTGTAAATCTCCTTGCAAGATATAGCTCTACACCAACTCAAAGGCATTGGAATGGTGTTAAACATATTTTTCGTTACCTAAAAGGTACTATTGATATATGACTGTTTTATTCTCAAAAGTCAGGATCTGCTTTAGTGGGATATACAGATGCAGGTTATCTCTCCGATCCACATAAAGCTAAATCACAAACAGGATATATGTTTACATGTGAAAGAACAGCTATATCATGGAGATCTGTAAAGCAATCCTTGACAGCAACATTCTCAAATCATTCTAAGATTATTTTAATCCATGAAGCAGGGAGAGAATGTGTATGGTTGAGGAATATGACCCATCATATCCAATCATCATGTGGATTGATTTCAACAAAAGATAGTCCAAAAATTTTGTTTGAAGATAATGCAACTTGTATTGCACAACTCAAGGGAGGCTATATCAAAGGTGACAGGACGAAGCATATTTCTTCAAAATTCTTTCATACACATGAACTTCAGAAGAATGATGACATTGATATTTAACAATTTCGCTCAAGTGACAATGTGGCTGATCTATTCACAAAAGTGCTGCCAACATCTGCATTCAAGAAATTAGTTCATGAGATTGGAATGCGTCGACTCAAAGATTTTCAGTGATCAACATCAGGGGGAGTAGCTGTACTTTTTTTTCCTTCGCTTAGGTTTAGTCCCATTGGGTTTTCCTAGCAAAATTTTAATGAGGCAGCATTTAATTTTAACACTCCAAAATAACTGTAATTTTTTTCCTTCGTTTGATTTTTTTTTCCCATTGGGTTTTGATAAGAGTGTAAAATACCATATTTCCCCCTCTTAACTATAGCATTCATGTGATTATATTATGCCAAAATGCACTCATTACTCTTATATTTTGGTTTAGGTTGCATTTTGGTGAAAAAGATGAAATTCGGAAGAAACAAGTGAAAAATGACCAAAGTAGAAGAGAACGAAAGTTCGAGGACTAAAGTGCAAATGATCCAAACTTGTGTCCAAGATTATGATGAAGATTCGAAAGTGTTAGAGGTCAAGTGGATGAGGAACGAAGTCAAAGGGATGAAATAACATCAAAGTTTGATCAATACATCAATTTCCAATCGAAAACCAACACACCAGTTTTTAGTCTCATGTTGGGACCCATTTTTGACATAGAAGATGATCGAATTGGAGATTATTTCTGAATAAAAATTGTGGCCCTTTGAGTTAGCTATACAATGCAACTTGAATCACCTCAATTGGACATCGGGAAAGAAAGTTATGATTAAAACACTGAAAGCTGTCTGGCGGAACCATGCGGCCGCATGCCTTTCACTATGCGGTCACATACACCTATACCGAGAATTGAAGAGGCTGAAAGTGCATAACCATGCGACTGCAATGACAATAACCATGCGGTCGCATATGCTTTTTTGGCGGCCGAATCTCAGTTTCCTTATACGATTGAATCTCTTGTGGTAACCTAATTTTCACGGGATATAAATGTCCATACCACCCAGAACGAAGGGAGACGCCCCCAGACCTATTTCTTTCATCTTGGTGCTCAAGAAACTCCATGAAAAGCTAAGGAACTCGGTGAAGCAACGAAGAAACTCATTGAATTTGGAGATTTCACGTCATAATTTCATGTAATTCAAACTCTCTTTGCTTAATAATTTCTAGATTTGGATTTTCTCGTTATGAATTAGTATTGAAATTTGTTTAACTTTTAATAAATTTCTCATGGATTCAATCATGCTTTTTCCATTGTTAAATTAAACTATTTGTTTAGTTTCAATTTAAATTACTTATTGTTGAGATTATTTTAACTTTTATCAAATCCTTCATAGATCTAGCCATGCTCTTTCTATCGAATGATTGAATTAATTGTTGAATTTTAATCTTAGTATCACTTTATTGGCGGATTGATTATTGCCTTATGCCTGACGTATATGGTCGATTTTTGATCTTGTTCCAATAAAAATGTGCGAATATGTTATAGAAAATCTAGATTCTAGAAACATAATTGGAATAAAATTAGACTTCACTGTTAAATCTTCCAATTAGAGAGTTGGGAAGAAAACCTCTAATTGAGTAAAAATGCATTAATTATTGATGTTGATTGATCTAATCTAATGGAGGAACTCCGACGCTTCACTAATTCACATATTGATAATTAATTTTTATTTCAAGTGACAAATCATTCTCACATTTAATTACGAAAACCCTAGTTTGTTTGATCTTTTGAGAATTTTTCCATCTCCCTGTGGATACGACACCCCAAAGCTGTACTACAATCACCGCGTTATTCTTTGGGCGTAATCAAATTTTGGCGCCGTTGTCGGGGAGACGATACAAGTAATCAAGGGATCGACCGAAAAAGGGTGACATCGTTCCCTTTTCTTCATTTATATTTGATTTAATTTTTTTTAGAGTTATTTTTATTTTATTTTCACATTTTCTTTGTTTTTTTTTTCGTGTGTTTGATGAGCAGGGATCGAGGCAATCAGGGGAGTTCTACCGGAGCACCTTATCCAGTGTTTGAATCTCAATATAACCCTTATTTTGCTACTGCATCAATTGCCACGAACACCTCAACACATAACACTATGTCTGATAGTGAACACGGCGATGCGCCTTATAGGACTTTGCATGATTATTTGCACCCCACACGTACATCCACACCATCATGCATAATGTTTCCGCCCAATATGCCACGGATGGAACTAAAATCGGGAATGATTCAACTTCTTCCCACTTTTCATGGACTTGACAGTGAAAACCCATACGTGCATATTAGGGAATTTGAGGAGGTAGTTGCAACCTTCCACAATCAGCATGGTATAACGGATGCAGGCAGGTTAAATTTTTCCCGTTTTCACTTAAAGAGAGAGCAAAAACCTGGCTATATTCGTTGAGACCACATTCAATTGGTACATGGGCTGAAATGACGCAAGCATTTTTTAATAAATACTTTCCCCACCATAAGACTAGCGCCCTTAAAAAGCAAATCTCATCTTTTACCCAAAAGGATAGTGAGACCGTCTATCAGGCCTGGGAGAGATTTAAAGAACTACAAGCCCTTTGTCCTCACCATGGTTATGAGAGCTGGCGTATAGTTAGTTACTTTTATGAGGGATTAACACCTAGGGAACGTCAATTCGTAGAGATGATGTGTAACGGTGATTTCCTGCAAAAGGATCCGGATGAGGGCATAGAGTATCTAGACGATCTTCCTGAGAAAGCTCATACTTGGACAGGACCTAGCCCTACTGATAGTACCAATAGGTCACGACCCCCAGGAAGTATCTATCAACTTAGGGAAGAAGATAGTCTTAAGGCCAAAGTGGAAGCCCTTACTAAGGAATTTGAGACCTTGCGTGCTAAAGGCTCTAAACCTGCACAAACTGTTTCGCGTGTTGAATCTTTGGGACCTTGTTTTGTGTGTGGTGGAGTAGATCACCTAGCCCAAGAGTGCACCACTTTAATTGAGATGAAAGGGGTTTATGAGGAACATTGTAATGCCTTAGGCACATATAGGAAGCCCTATTCTCCTTTCTCTGAATCCTATAACCCAGGGTGGCGCAATCATCCCAATCTCAGCTGGAAATCTGAAAACCAACAAACTACCCAATCAAATAGAACTTACAGTGCACCATCATATCAACCCACACCCTCTAGGAACTCTTTAGAAGATACCCTACATGCATTTATAGAGGCACAAGGCAAGACCAATCAGAAGTTTGAGACTATGATTAACCAGGTAGTGGAGGAAAATAAGGAGATAAAAAATCATTCTGTGGTTCTACAACTAGTTGATAGATCCACTATAAGACCTAGGGGAGTAGTTGAAGATGTGTTGGTTCAAATTGATAAATTCTACTACCCCGTTGATTTCTTAGTCTTGGATGTGAAGGTTGATGTTAATGTTGATTCTAAAATTCCTATTATTCTTGGTAGACCTTTCCTCGCCACAGCTAACGCCCTTATAAATTGCAGGAATGGTCTAATGAAATTGTCTTTTGGGAATATGACTCTAGAAGTCAACATTTTTCACATTGCTAAGCAACCAATGGAAAGTGATGAGTGCCACCACACACATATGATTGAGGCACTCACTCAGGAGGAGGCACTTGAGACTTCAAATTCTGACCCCTTAAATCTTTTTCTTTTGAATTCTGCAATTCCAGCAAGTGTTAATGATGAAGAATATGCTAACATTTGTGCTATTTTTGCAAAATTTCAGGACTATGGGACATCACCATGGCAACCCAAATTTGAAGAATTGCCAGAAAAGACGGGCAACCAGCAACCATCAAAAATTGAGAGCCCCAAGCCAGCTTTGAAACCGCTACCCCCAGGATTGAAACATGAATTCCTTGGACCAGGTGATACTTTTCCTATAATTATTTCTTCAGAATTGGATGCATTACAATGTGAGCAACTTTTAAACATTCTGAATGAACACAAATCTGCATTAGGTTGGACCATAGCTGACATTAAGGGTATTAGTCCCCTAATTTGCTCACATAGGATTCATTTAGAAGAAGGAGCCACCCCTAAAAGAGACCCATAGCGTAGGCTAAACTCGATAATGAAAGAAGTTGTGAAAAATGAAGTGCTGAAACTGTTAGATGCAGGTATCATTTATCCTATTGCAGATAGTAAATAGGTTAGTCCTACACAGGTAGTCCCTAAAAAGTCTGGTGTCACAGTGGTAAGAAATGAAGTAGGTGAAATGGTCCCAACAAAAACAGTGGTGACTGGATAGCGCATGTGCATTGATTATAGGAAGTTGAATGCTGCCACCCATAAGGACCACTTT
>NC_036238.1:2653257-2654293 GCF_002742605.1 Olea europaea var. sylvestris | reverse complement strand
AGAGGTCGACAAATCAAAAATTGAACTGATCTCCAAATTGCCTACACCTAAAACCGTCAAAGACATAAGATCATTTCTAGGTCACGCAGGTTTTTATAGGAGGTTTATACAGAACTTTTCATCCATATCTAGATCCTTGTGTAACCTTCTAAGTAAAGAAGCCAATTTTGAATGGACCCCAGAATGCCCAGAGGCATTTAAAACACTGATTAACAAGCTCACTTCTGCACCGATCATGCAACCACCTGATTACTCCCTACCGTTTGAAATTATGTGTGATACTAGTGATTATGCGATAGGTGCTGTACTAGGACAACGAAGAGAGGGTAAGCCTTTTGTCATTTACTGCGCTAGTAGAACTCTTAACAGTGCTCAGATGAACTATTCCACAACTGAAAAAGAGCTACTAGCTGTGGTCTTTGCACTCGACAAGTTTAGATCCTATTTAATAGGTTCTCCCATTACAATTTTCACAGATCATGCAGCCCTTAAGTACCTTCTTGCAAAGAAGGATACTAAGGCGCGATTAATACGGTGGATATTACTTTTGCAGGAATTTGACATCACCATCAAGGACAAGAAAGGAGTGGAGAATGTCGTAGCAGACCACTTATCAAGGCTAACCTTTGAAGACACTACAAACACCTTGCCAATAAGAAATGAATTCCCAAATGAAAATTTATTTTCTGTCTCTTCTTTACCATGGTTTGCTCACATTGTGAACTACTTGGCTGCAGGTGAAATCCCAAAGGAGTGGAGTACAAAGGATAAGAGGAAGTTTTTGGTTCAGGTACGTAATTTTTATTGGGATGACCCATGTTTGTTTAAGTACTGCCCCGACCAAATATTAAGACGTTGTGTCCCCAATGAAGAAATACCTAGCATACTTAGTTTCTGTCATACTCAAGCATGTGGTGGCCACTTCTCTATAAAAAAGACTGCTGCAAAAATTCTACAATGTGGTTTTTATTGGCCTACCTTGTTCAAAGACACTAATACCTATTGTAGAACCTGTGAAAGATGTCAAAAATTAGGT
>NC_036238.1:2612616-2651804 GCF_002742605.1 Olea europaea var. sylvestris | reverse complement strand
GGATTGTTGTTGGGAATTGAAAGGTTAAGGAATGTGTTGATGTAAAGGATTGCTCTGTTGAATTATTTGTTGAGATGCCTAACTAGATACTTGGAAGTCCTTAAATTCTTTTCACCCTACTTTTCATATAACCCTGCTTAACCCCTTTCACACCTTTTGCATTGACTGTTTTGATCTCAAGTCGGTTTGTGGTAAGAAGTTGATGAATTCTCATTTGAAAGTATGCCTATCATGTGATCAATGTCTGCTTGTTGCTAATTATTAAAGCCTCCATGTTCTAAGTGTGCATCTTTTCCAGCTCCATAGAGAGAAATCCTGCATGTGTTAGGGTTGGCGGTAAGATGGCTATGGCTTGACATACACTTACACATTTAGCAAGTGTTTTTGATATCTTGATGATCATAACATTGTTAATTTCTGGTGGTGTTGAGTTTGAAAAGAGAATGAACTATTATTGAATTAGAACTTAACAATTTCACTTGTAACATGGACCAGTCACTCATTTGCTTTACTTTGCATTAAATTGCTAGGGACTAGCAATAAGCAAGTTGGGGGGTGTGATAAGAGTGTAAAATACCATATTTTCCCCTCTTAACTATTGCATTCATGTGATTATATTATGCCAAAATGCACTCATTACTCTTATATTTTGGTTTAGGTTGCATTTTGGTGAAAAAGATGAAATTCGGAAGAAACAAGTGAAAAATGACCAAAGTAGAAGAGAACGAAAGTTCGAGGACTAAAGTGCAAATGATCCAAACTTGTGTCCAAGATTATGATGAAGATTCGAAAGTGTTAGAGGTCAAGTGGATGAGGAACGAAGTCAAAGGGATGAAATAACATCAAAGTTTGATCAATACATCAATTTCCAATCGAAAACCAACACACCAGTTTTTAGTCTCATATTGGGACCCATTTTTGACATAGAAGATGATCGGATTGGGAGATGACTTCTGAATAAAAATTGTGGCCCTTTGAGTTAGCTATCCAATGCAACTTGAATCACCTCAATTGGACATCAAGAAAGAAAGTTATGATTAAAACACTGAAAGCTGTCTGGCGGAACCATGCGGCCGCATGCCTTTCTACTATGCGATCGCATACATCTATACCGAGAATTGAAGAGGCTGAAAGTGCATAACCATGCGACTGCAATGACAATAACCATGCGGTCTCATAGTGTTTTTTTGGCGGCCGAATCTCAGTTTCCTTATACGATTGAATCTCTTGTGGTAACCTAATTTTCACGGGATATAAATGCCCAAAACCACCCAGAACGAAGGGAGACGCCCCCAGACCTATTTCTTTCATCTTGGTGCTCAAGAAACTCCATGGAAAACTAAGGAACTCGGTGAAGCAACGAAGGAACTCATTGGATTTGGAGATTTCACGTCATAATTTCATGTAATTCAAACTCTCTTTGCTTAATAATTTCTAGATTTGGATTTTCTCGTTATGAATTAGTATTGAAATTTGTTTAACTTTTAATAAATTTCTCATGGATTCAATCAAGCTTTTTCCATTGTTAAATTAAACTATTTGTTGAGTTTCAATTTAAATTACTTATTGTTGAGATTATTTTAACTTTTATCAAATCTTTCATAGATCTAGTCATGCTCTTTCTATCGAATGATTGAATTAATTGTTGAATTTTAATCTTAGTATCACTTTATTGGCGGATTGATTACTGCCTTATGCCTGATGTATATGGTCGATTTTTGATCTTGTTCCAATAAAAATGTGCGAATGTGTTATAGAAAATCTAGATTCTAGAAACATAATTGGAATAAAATTGGACTTCATTGTTAAATCTTCCAATTAGAGAGTTGGGAAGAAAACCTCTAATTGAGTAAAAATGCATTAATTATTGATGTTGATTGATCCAATCCAATGGGGGAACTCCGACGCTTCACTAATTCGCATATTGATAATTAATTTTTATTTCAAGTGACAAATCATTCCCACATTTAATTACGAAAACCCTAGTTTGTTTGATCTTTTGAGAATTTTTCCATCTCCCTGTGGATACGACACTTCAAAGCTGTACTACAATCACCGCGTTATTCTTTGGGCGTAATAAGGTTTTTATCAAACAAGGTTTTAACGAGACAGATACTTTGTAATATGTCATTCAAGGGGAAGTGTTGTAAATGGAAAGTCCATTAAAGTTTATTGGTGAATGACATTTGTACCCCTGTAACCATAGAAATTATTATCATTGTATCCCTGATTCTTACCTATAAATATAGGGCTTTGATTTTTAATAATACACACAAAAAGTTTATTGAGTTTTCTTTATTCTCTTTGAGTTTTTTCTATTCTCTTTTCCTCTCATTTTATAACAATTCCATTATTTTATGTTGTTTCCATTTATTCCTTTAATTTATCTTAATAAATTCGCTAATAATTCAATTATTCTTTTGGGCGATTGGCAATTAGGTTTGAAAGAGTGTTACTTTTAACTTCTTTCCCCTTTCAAGGAATTATTGTAACATTGTAATTTATATTAAGTTTTGTTGATCACAGAGTCTTGACCCTAAATTTATTCTCAAGTCAATATGTATTTTTGCATTGATAAGTTTAAAGTCTACCACAATTCGTTTAAGATATTGTTTGTGCATTTTGTATCGATTTTGTGTTGAAGTATTAAAGTTAGATGATACAATCACCATATTATGTGTTTCTAGTTAATCATATCCATTTTAATTTTCCAAAAAGTCATACTGCACTAGGTCAGAAGTCAAGGCTAAAGTTTGACATTTTGTCTGGGAGATCGTCAATAGATTGGTTTGATCTTAAATTTCAAGCTTTGCGGAGGTTAGCCTAAACTTTCGAATGGCTTAGAAACTCGTCGTTAATGTTAGGTCATCGCAAGTGATCCTATCTCGTCACGTGAACCACCAATTATTTATATTTTGTAATTTGTACAATGAAAAATTATCCCACGTTTCACAAGTAACATGGGGCAAACTAATTCAAATCTCAATACACGAATAGGTGGATTATTGATTCGGGTAATATGAGATTCGACCCAAACCCGCCTGATGATAACCAGAGACAAATTTATTTCATATCTTTCAGCTGCCAGTTGCACTGGCGTAGGGACAAGATAGAACTGGTTCTTTTTGGCCCACCATTGCCAATAATTGACACCAAGAAAGCCCTTTATATACGACAAATTAACTTTTATCAATTGAGAGGCAGTACTTTTATCAGTTTTGCTACACTACATCATGATTATCAGTTTTACTTATACTCTTTGAATTTTACCATTAATTTCGACAACACTTATTCAATACAATGGTCTCAATTTTGACACCTCAAAGGTCACCTAACTTAGGGTGTGTTTGTCACCCATAATATATTATGAAACGTGATTGATGTTAAAATGTGTAGTTAAAAAAGAAGGAAAAAAATTTTATTTACGTGTAATATTATTTTAATGAAGAATATATGATTAAAAATGAATGCTCTAGAAAAATAATGAGAAAAAATGAGAGAAAATGGATAACAAAGTGGGACTTAGTTCTAATTTTATTCAACACCATTGGATCGCTGATCACTCAAGTCAATTTTCATCCATGCTCAAAGGATAAGTCTTGAAATCGAGCTCCCTTATGCCTTTTCACTCGAGGGCAATCTCCCTCGGATCCATATAATGTATTCAATCTTTTTAATAACAAAGCCGAGTTGTTGAAATATTGTTCAAATTCACCTTATTACTATTCCTTGAAATTCCAAGGGGGTACCTGGGAAGAACCCAATTAACAAAAACCAAAACCATTCCACCTCAAGGTTTGTTTCAAAAAACACACATCAAAAACTAACTCTGTCTAAAAGTGAACCATTGGCAATAAGATGAAGGCCCTATTTGGTACTGGTTTAAATTAGATTTCAATTTAAGTCAAAATCAAACTTTATTAATTTTAACCACATATTTCATGGATTTCACAATTTTTCAACCACACATTTCAGAAGTTTTTTTCTAAATCTACTAAAAATCTAATTTTAATTCCCACCAAACAAAGGTAAAGTAGCTTAATTCCTTTATAAACTGGACTACATGGACTTCTATTCACTTATTATCCAACAAAAAGAAGACAAGATTGAGAAGAAACAGCTTTAATTGATGAACAATCATATCTGAAAAAGCATTGGGAATCTCTTGGGGAGGGAAAAAGGTGAAATTAAAAAAAAAACCAAAAAAAAAATTTTAAAATAAAAAATAAAACACTTTCCAATATCAAGATCACTGCAATTAGTTGTACAAGAATTCATTAGGATAGAGCTATACATATATATAAGTCCAGTACTTCCTACTTTTCGTTCATTCTAAACATAGCCCTTCAACTCAAATTGTCCAGAATGAAACGGAAGTATTATATCTGGCATCCTAGTCGCCATATAACATGATCCGTATCATACCTTATGCAAAAATTGAAAGTTAGAGATCGAAATTGAATCAACAAGCATTTTAAGAAGTTACGAACAAAATGTAACATTCAAGAATTGAAATTTCTCATCAGTTATGGATCTACCATGTCATGAACTATCATCCTTATTTCATTGAATCAGAGTATATAACATTCAATACAGTAGAAAGCCACTGCTACAAGATTGATCAAAGTCTAATGCACCTTTCAGACGCCTTCTCTTCTCTCCGTCCATGGTAAGTTCATGTTAAGAGAAGACGGGTACTCCATTTGGGCATCTGAAGAACTTGCAAAACTGCCCCTCTTCGGCCACAGCCATATCTTGGAAAAAGAATAGCTATCAGTTTTCGTCCCAATACTTATCTTCTTCCCGTCCTCACTCGAAGGATTACTGATTCGTTCCGTCCCTCTGATCAGCTTTGCATTAGGATGAGTTCGGTCATGGCTCAAGGGTACGCGGAGATTATCAACTCCAACTACGTACTGATACGAACCCAACGAGTAACATCTTCTAGCATCCAACTTACTATCACTAGTCTCTACGGCTAATTCCCCCTCTCCCTCTTCCAATTTTCTGAATTTACCGAGCCTCACGGGCAAAACGGCCTTTTCTACTACGACTTCCTCAATTTCTCCTGTCTTCTCAACCAAAGAATTCCCGTTCTCTACTTCGGTCGGATATCCATCTTCTTCCCTAAAATCATCGTAATCATAAATAGGGTTCGCTGTGGAGAACTCAGGATTGAAAAGGGTCCCTCTACAGAGAGGACATGTTGAATTCGACAAGAGCCAAGTATCAATGCAATTGATATGAAATGCGTGGCTACACAATGGGAGCAATCTCAGTTGGTCCTTCTCGGAAAATTCACACAAACAAACTGCACAATCAAAGGGCTCTTGTGAACCCTCAATCTCCTTATACATAAACACCGGCAATGCATCAATAAAAGCTTGATCGAGACCAGACTCGTGTAAATGGAAGAGTTGTTGCAATTGTCTTTGTAGAGCATCAGAGCCCGAAACTACCAAATTCCGGTTCGACTGCGATGATGATGGATTTTTTGTAAGAAATCGAACGAGCAAATGGAGAATTCCTGATACCAAAACCAGAGCAGCTAAAATTACTATAATGAAGAGAACCGCAGGACTAATCCTGATACTGGATGAAGATGGAGAAGGGCTCGATTCTTTATGCACGGAAGGGGAAGCTGATACAAGATAAACAGGAGGTGGGTATGTCAAAACACCATCTTTTTGATTGATTTGCTGCTGAATCCAAGACATTTTCAGATGTATATGTTCAGAAAATAACCGTTTCCCTCTTTCTAGATAAATCGCTTTGCCCCTCATTCTTCGAGAATCGCAAAAAGTTCTTCAAGTCTGAGTTTCTGTCATAAAAATGAAAATCCTGGCCTAATTACCAAACAAGAAACCAAGACAAGCACTTTAATGTTTTTCTTCTTTCACAGAAACATACAAATCCCATACAGCACAAAACTGAAAAACAAAGCCTTAACCCTTATATTTGTTCCCAAAACAGAGTAACATCACAACATGAACCATAATGCAGTTTGGTGCTGATAAGGTAACAATCATAATTCCTCCAAAATGTAAAAGTCCCTATTCACTAAATTGCCCAACAAAATGGAAAACAGTGATACAAGTTGAGTTTTTACCTAACTTGACACCGATTTCTAAGCAAAACACTAAGAAAAATGACGGAATTAGATATGGAAATCTTGCTGACAGATACAATTATATATAAAATGTTTAATCACATCAGTGTGTATCTCTGTATAATATAGAAAAAAAAGGTTGTATCTCTGTATAATATAGAAATATATACGTATAAGGGAGAATTGGGCAGTGAAAGAGATGGATTGTCATTCTACTCTGCAATTTTTAAACGGATTTCGAATCCAAAAGGCGGGTCTGGGCGCTAGTTTTCAAAGTTTTGGTGAAGTATATGCCAAAAAGACAACACTTTTGTTTCCATTAAAATATGAAAAGAAAAAGAATGTCAAGGATTGTGCAGAGCAAACACTTTAGTTTATGTCATTAGAAAGCGAATCAAAATTAGTAGAAAAATAGAAAATAATAATTAAAGCATGAGATGGTTATTGATGAATATTCACTTGTTTATTATTTTGATACGATCTGAATCACAAATTTTAACTTTTCGAATTACGTGCTTTCAACTTTTAAGTTCAAAAACTTAGATGTTTCAAACTTTTATGGCATCTTTCAAAGTCGAGATTACATCAACTACACCACTTTTAATTAAATTAAGAAACTAATTTCGGACTAAAAATATGAAGAGAATGAGGAAAAAAAATTCCTCTTTTTCTTTATCTAAATTCGGATATTATGAAGAATTATTGTTGTAGAATTCTTGATTCCATTTAGCTTTTGTTTGACATCCATTAAAATAATATTTTTTCTATATTCATTTTCAACCACATATTTTTACAATAAAAAATTTTATACATAAATTCAAATTTTTTTTCAACTTTTTAACCACATATTTCTCAAAAAATAACTTTTTAACCACGTATTTCTCAAAAAATAACTATTTCAAAACTCACTTTATGATTGTCAAATAGGGGCTTAATGTCTATTTATAGAGATAAAAGAGTTTCAATTATTTAATCCTTATTTAATTACAAATGTGTTCCTAGAACTTCAATTGAAAATAGAATTAAGTTTGCTACTTTCATAATAATTGCAATTATATCTAAAACTTTTATAGTAAGTGCAATTAAGCCTAAAACTTTTATATTAATAGCAATTAAATCTCAATACTTTATAGGGCCATTGCAAGGACATTATCAAACATATAATATTCAAACTCTAATAATTAGATCATATCTAGTCGACCCTAGACTACTCGATATAATTATTAGTTTTAATTTTTTCACTAAAGACAATACACTGCATTCTTGTAATATATAATATCACCAAAGCCAATATATAACTCTAAAACTTTCCTTTGACATATTGTATATGTGTTTTATCTCTATTCGAGATTCGATAATTATGGGCCCAAATGATCATTTTGTCTATCTAACTATTCTTAGCCCCCGTTTGTTTCCCATTATTTATCCATTAAAATGAAAAATATGATTGTTATCCATCATATCAAACCACTATATTTGACTTTCTATCTTTTGTGTGGGCTCCGTAACGACTATATTTTTCATTTTTATTTTCATTTTTACATAATGTGTATCAAATAGGCCCTTAATAACTGAAGTACAATTTTTTTCTACGAGAATATGAATCAATAACAGTGTCGAAGTTTAGTCATCACTTAATACTGTGCTCGAATTTATACTCATTCAATAGAAAAATATTTAAGTAGTTACTTTACTTGTTTCTAAAGGCTACGATTGTCGACACGAATTCATATTCTCTATTTTAGTCTTTCTAAAGCTCCCAACCCATCAATATATTTAACTAATTAAATTGATCTCACCCATTGGTGAAACAAATAATCATTTAACTTATAAAAAGATATACACAACATTGTTAAGGAAAATACATAAAATACTCGACAATCAAGTGAAATTTAATTCTCCGAAAAAACATGACACGTAATCATTTTAATACACTCTAAGTGTACTAGTGTCTCTTTTAACTATTTCTGCAATAATGAAAAATCTCAAATCCAAATAGTCAATCGGTCAACACTACAACTTTTAGTGCAAAGTCTCAATCTTAATGCATTGATAGAGAATAAATTATTTATGATAAATAAATTGCGTCGCACCGTGCTTTTTAATACAAATACTCAACTTATATTATTGTAGTTGATCATATGAACTTCAATTCACATGCTTATATAAATACAATAAATAATTAAATCATAATTCATTCATTACAAAATATTATTTTATCACGATAAAATATATTAGATGGGCACAATGTACCAATGCCAATGGTGAGAGCTCACTTTTGATATGTCAAAATGTGTCTCAATCATTTTAATCATGACTGAATTGGTGATGAGCTACGTCGTGAGCTGGCATGCACAGCCCTATAATCTAGGAGGAGTGAACTTGGTGAGCTTATAGACAAGGACTTTTTGATAGGCATGGATTGGGATAGATGTCTCCCCTAGAATAGATCCTTTAAAACAGAACAATTCAATTGAGTTTTGCATGAAATATCTATGAAACGAAAATCTTGTTGTTGCATAACTTAGATTGAATTAATGTGCAATCGATTGTTCATCAATCTCATGATGACATTCTCATGTCAAAAACATTCACTGTATACTCTCCGAAGGTAAGAAAACACTGAGTGGACAGGGATGGACCCAGCACCTGACGAGCCAGTGCGGCCGCCCTGCTGGCTCCGACGAGGAATTTTTTTTGCATATAAATGAAGTGTAAAAACTAAATATATTTAACTTCACTCCATTCACAGAAAAGTGGTTGTGGTCTAAATGGTAGCGCTCTTGTTTTGCAAATGAGAGGCATGAAGTTCGATTCCTCTCCCCCCCCCCCCCACCCCCACACTTCGTCTTTTGAATTTTTTACATAATTAAATAACTCCATAAAATTAGTGTTTACTTTCCTGAATAGAAATGCTATAGCTCATATGATAAATTGTTAACTTTGCATTTGAGAGGCATGGAGTTCTATTCCCTTAACCTCCACTTCTTCTATTGATTTTTTACACAACAAATAATATCTAAACAATTATATATTATTAGTTTTTGTTTCTCAATAATTTCTTTAAGAAATTTGTCAACTCAAGTTTTTATTTCATAATATATATTTTATTAGGTCATTTTTTTTTTTATGAATTTACTTTGTAAAATTCAAATTTGGACAATTAAGTACTGATTTTTATTCTTTTAAGAGTTCGAAAAATATTTTTCTTTTTGGGGGTAAAAAAATTGCTCTAAAAATCACCGTTTTAAAAATTTATTGACTTAAATTATTGCTTTATAATATATACTTTTATTTTTAGATTTTATTAATTTAATTCAAATTTGAACAATTTTAAATACTGATCTTTATTTTTTTAAGTGTTCGAAAAATACTTTTCTTTTTTAAGCTAAAAAATAAATCTAAAATTCACCGTTTTAAAAATTTTGAACAGGTTTAGCCTAAACTCAAGCTTGTATTTATCATTTAATCACTCTTTACGTATAAACTTCATCTTGTCTCGTTTAAGTTCATAAAATTTGAAACTTGATCGTGCGTATATAATTCAAAAAATATATTTTTATTCTTTATTATTTTGGGTTATATAGAATTATATTTTCATATGCATATAATTTTTTTATATTTTAGTGCATTTATATATTGATTGAAGATTCTTTTTATATAAATTAATTAAATATTAATAAACAATTTTCTTATATTGGACGATCGCTCAATGGCCGCTTGACGCTCTGCCCTAGCTCACTCAAGTAGCTAGATTCGTCCCTGTGAGTGGACATTTGGGAAAAATCAACCATATAAGAACACTATTTTCATTGATGAAGATTTTTAAAGAAGTATCTTGGCTTAGATTTGTTTCATCCATTGTTTTAGTTTTCAAGTTCTTATGTTTTTCGGCCATATAGTGTTCATATTCCCACACCATCAAATTGTCAACTTACAAATGAGAGTCTTATTTTAATCTAGACTAATATAATTTTTATTTTTTCATTATATTATCTTGAATTGATGGAGCTATTTACACCATTTAATTTGCATGAGATTTATCTTGACTTCTTGTTTGCCTCTCATGGAGGTCACAAGTTCACCATCAATAAAGATTTAGAAAAAGTGGAAAATCTTGATCGTTCTAAGGGGTCCATCAAATAAAACAATTTGTCAACTAATACATTTTTGGGTTGATTAAGACAAAAAGGGCACGTTTCGATAAAGCCTAAAAAGGTAAAGTAAGCAACATTTTACCTTCGGGCATTTTTAAATGACTTATTTTTCTTACTTTTAAGTAGATAGAATTTAAGTTACTATTTTTAAAGATAATTTTTACCTTACTTAAAAAAAAAATAAATAACTTCACTAATAAAATTTACTTAAAACTTACTTTTCAACTTATAAGTGAACTTTTAAAGCTTAAACAAACATGCTCAAGAATCTATAATCAGGATGGGTAATACACTCCTAGCAGTAGATACACCTTTTGTTCTCTTCCTTGAGTGACTGGAGAAATTATCAACATTTTTAGTAGTTTCATCTTCTAATGGATTCAGCCTTCATGCCCAATAAGAGAAAAAAACAGATGGGAAAAATTCATGGGTCTTTAGTTTAGCCCAATTCAATTTTTAAGAGAAGAAGTTTACATTTTTCAAAGAGAGCTGCTAGACGTATAGAAATTTTTTTTACAGAACCTTTACAGAATACACACAGTGTGGGGTGGGTGCGTAATTTTTGGATTATTTTACTCATATGGGGCCCACCCCCCATGTGAGTATCTGAAATTCTTCTGTGATGGAAATTCTGTACACACATAATTTTCCTTTTTCAAAACTCATGTGGTAATTAAATTCTATTAATTAAATAAAAAAATCATATATAAAATAATTTCAATTTCTTTATGGTCCAAGCCACAATCATCGGCATCCACCATACGTCATCCTCTCTTACTGTCGCCGGTATCCACTCCCACAATCATTGGCATCCAAATAACTTCATCGAAGAAAAGTTAGAATCTACAGAGATTGCCTACGACTAAACATCTTCTTCAAATGCGAACTGATCATCATCTCTGATAGTAAAGAGAAAGGAAGAAACATAGCGATCACTGAAGAAAATAAACTGAGTATCGCAGAAGACTGATCATCTTCTTCAACATCGACTAAGCAACACTAATGTAATTCAAATCTATTTTTTTAAATTGAAAACTGAAAAAAGCCCCTAATGTAATCTACAGAATGCTCGTCGGAGCAAATAACTTCAATTCTCATCAACGAAATCTAGTTAATTGAATTTGTCACCAATGCGAAAATGGAGGTCAGAGAAATAAATGGCATGTAATCAATTTTCTTGAATTTGTGACCTATGCACTTTGACTTGTAACTATTACATATGATATTGATCCAAAAATTTCCAATGGCTTGTGACCAATATTTTTTGGATCTGTGACTTGTGGACATTAATTTTACCGATGTAATATGCCCTGGGACATGTGAACTATTACCTATGACCTATAATATATGAACCATGACTCGTGATCTTGAATCTGCGATCTTTTATCAGTGTACAAAGACAAGTGACTCGGGATCTGTGACCAATTTATTTTGATCTATGACTTACGGACAATGACATGTGACTTGCGACCTATCACCAACATCGATACCAATTACCTAAATAATTGGTTACAAACTCTCTTTATACAACCACGGTCCAGTCCAACCCAACCATCTTAGATTCGTGACTTGTGGAAATTTATCAGTGACTTCTGCACAACCTTGGTCACAAACCTCTTTATACAACCCCCAATTTAACTCAAATCCAGCACTATCACCGCCACCTGCACCACTACCATCGTCACTGTCAACCCCACCACAACTCAACGAATTAGAAAACCACCAAAACTCCACCATAACCACCACTATCGCACCACCACAACCACCATTTACAAAACTGCAAACAAGCAAACCACCAGTGACCAAAGCAAATCACCAACGAACAATATAACAAAACAACCAAGCAAATTATCAGAGCAACGATTGATTCAAACTGCAAGACATTTCGGCCAAATCAGCAACCAAGAATAAAATGGTATTTGTGTAAAATCTAGCCTCCACGCTGATGCCCATAATTGTGCACCACTACAGGTGGTTAATCCACACCTAAATGACCTCAACCGTGGACAAACATCAACCAAAATTGAATTCCGACCAAAATTAACCATTAAAGAATCGAATGAAACTTGTGCAAAATTTTGCCTCCACGGGATGCCCATGATGGCGTACCACCACAGATGGTTCCATACATAGACGACCTCAACCATGGACAAACATCAACCAAAAACATTCTTCAATCAATGCTCAAAAAAATCTGATTCTCGTTTTTCATTGTTGGTACAGTAAAAGAAAAGGCAGTATTAATCCAGAATCTGTTCAAACTATACAAATCAGTATATATATATATATATATATATATATATATATATACGCAGCAGATTTACAGAAAACCTCTCTCACTGGATCAAGGTTTAGATTTATATTTAGGCTCGGACCATACGCCCTTTACAACCATCACAGAGGCACCGAACTCAACACACGAGCCCTCACAACCCCAAAACACCAAGTTGCTTCACTGGAACCGAAAATGGACAGACCACTTCCAACAGTTTACTCACACAAAGGAGACTAACACAATGACATGATTATCATAAAGATAATCAACAGAAGTTCCCACACAGAGAAGAAGAAAAGGTCACAAAGACGAAAGCCATTGAAGGTTCTAGAATACACAGAGAAAAAGAGAACAGAAGAATGACCGTCTCTCTCCCAAACAAGGATAAGGGAAGTATATATGGTAAACCAATCCACCGTTAGATTGAGTGGGTTAATCCAACGGTTCAAGAACAACTAGGGTTAAAAGGGCTGGATATTGGGCTCGGTTTAAGTGGGCCTTCTAGGTTTATAATAAATGAACCATCTATTGATTCCATATTGGGTCTTATTTCATCACTGCCTATTAGTTGGACTGATCAAATGGCATCACAGCCCAACAAATCTCTACCTTGATGCCAGTGATCATACAAGAAGCCTAATAAATGTAAAACACAATTTAAATGTCCTTCTCAAAAAAAAGACAGCTTCCCCGTATTCTCAACAAGCATCAACCTTAGCACCTGTACAGAACAAAACACTTAACCAGCATCAATGTTCAAAATTTGTAAACAAGACTTAAACTTGTTTAAAACTTGTTTAAAGGTATTACCTTAGTACTACATCAGCTGGATTAAACTGGGTTGCAATTTTCTCGAGTAAAATAAGTTCTTTAGAAACAACATCTCTAATAAAATGCAATTTAACATCAATGTGTTTGGTTCTTTCATGAAAAATAGGGTTTTTACATAGGTGAATTGCACTTTGACTATCTGAATATAAAACAACAGGGTTACTTAATTCATTTATTTCAAATAACAAACCCTTAAGCCATAAGCCTTCTTTTATTGCTTCAGTTGTAGCAATATACTCAGCTTCAGTAGTAGATAAAGCAACAATAGGTTGAAGTTGAGATTTCCAACTAATACATGTATTACACAAAGTAAACATATAAGAAGTAGTAGATTTCCTATTATCTCTATCTCCAGCAAAATCTGAATCTACAAAACCCTTAAGTACAACACCTTCATTACAGGCACTAAAAATCAATCCAACATGTGAAGATCCTTTCAAGTATCTCAACAGCCATTTTAAAGCAACCCAATGGTCAGGTCCTGGATTGGCCATAAATCTACTAAGTGTGCTAATAGAATGAGCTACATCAGGCCTAGTACATACCATAGTGTACATAACAGAACCTACGGCATTAGCATAGGGTACATTTTCCATTTGTCTAATGTCATATTCATCTACAGGACATTGCTCCTTACTAAGTTTAAAATGGCTGGCCAATGGAAGTGAAACAGATTTAGAGTTATGCATGGCAAACTTAATCAACATTTTTTCAATATATGCAGCTTGCTTGAAGTACAGTAACCTATGATGCCTTTTCCTAGTGAATTCCATTCCTAGAAATCTCTTTGCATGTCGTAGGTCTTTCATTTCAAATTCAGCACGTAAAGATCGTTTTATCTAATTAATAACATGCATATTCTGACCAATTAGTAACATATCATCCACATAAAGAAATATAAAAGCAACAATAGCATTTTCATCATTTCTTTTAAAATAAAGACAATGATCATATTCACTTCTTTTGAAACTAATAGCGGATACAAAATTATCAAACCTTTTGTACCATTGTCGTGGAGATTGCTTTAAACGATATAATGATCTTTTTAACAAACACACATGATCAGAATTAGTTTCCTCAGTAAACCCAAGTGGCTACCTCATATAAATCACTTCATCAAGGTCACCATGCAAGAAAGCAATTTTCACGTCCATTTGCTCAAGTTCAAGATCATAATGAGCAACAAGAGCAAGCATAACTCTAATGATTGTGTACTTTATCACAGGTGAAAATATCTCATTATAGTCTATGCCTTCTTTTTGTGTAAATCCTTTCGCTACAAGTCTAGCCTTAAATCTTATGGGCATCTTTTCAGAATTTCCCTCCTTAACACTAAAGATCCACTTGCAATCAACAATGGTCTTTCCTACAGGTTTAGGGACTAAAGTCCAAGTCTCATTTTTCATTAAGGAGTCCATCTCATCTATCATAGCAGCATGCCATTTCTCAGATTGCTTGCTGCTCATTGCCTCTTCATAAGATTTTGGTTCTTTAAACACTAAGTCTTGATAGGACAAAATAGCAAGTGAAAGGTAATCCCCATACCTAACAGGCTCTCTAACTTCTCTCCTAGTCCTATCTCTAGCCAACTGGTAATCTCCTAATTCATCAGGCTGACTTTCCAGATTTTCTTGAACACCTTCCTCTTCATTTTCTAGAGGACCAGAAGCTATTTCAGCTTCTTCATCCACCTGTTCATCACCAATAGGTTCAGTAGGTAAGTCAAGCTCCACCTGCAACTTGGTATTATCACCCCTTTCATCACCAGATAACCCCTTTGGCTCTTTATTTTCTAAACAAGGCATTTTTGACTCATCAAAGGTCACATCTCTGTTGGTGATGATTTTAAAACTTTTACCTCTTTACTCCAAAGCCTATAACCTTTAACCCCATAGGGATATCCCAAGAAAACACATTTCTGGGCCCTAGGTTCAAGTTTTCCTATACTCTGATGGGAATAGGCTGCACAACCAAAAATTCTTAAATGAGAATAATCATGAACATGTCCTGTCCATAGCTCTTCTGGGGTTTTATCACCTAGAGCACTTGAGGGGGTTCTATTAACAATAAATGAAGTTGTCATTACAGCTTCACCCCATAACACCTTAGGGACACCTGAGCCTATCAACATGCGCCTAAGCTTATCTAGCAAGGTTTTATTCATCCTCTCAGCCACTCCATTCTGCTGAGGTGTATAAGGTACTGTTTTATGCCTTTTAATACCAGATTCTTTGCACAACTGATCAAATTCAGCATTGCAAAACTCAAGGCCATTGTCTGTCCTAAGGATCTTAATTTTCTTTCCAATCTCATTTTCAACTAGAATCTTCCAAGTTCTGAATTTTTCAAAGGTTTCAGATTTGTGTTTCATCAAATAAACCCAAATCTTCCTAGAATAGTCATCAATTAAGGACAAGAAATATCTATTTCCTCCTTGAGTAATAGTGGATGAAGGTCCCCACAAATCAGCATGTATATACTCAAGGATAGAAGTGGTTCTATGTTTTCCTGTGTTAAAATGCAGCCTATGCTGCTTACCTAAGATGCAATTTTCACAAAAGGACACCTTAGATACAGAGTCTTTTCCAAACACACCTTTCTTATAAAGGATGTGTAGGCCATTTTCACATACATGAGCTAATCTCTTGTGCCACTTTAAGGTAGCATCAACTTCTACACTAGAAGACTCGCCTATGTGATCAGACACTGTACTAGCTCTGGTCACATAAATCTCATTTCTTTTAACACCTTTAAAAATAACAAGTGATCCTTTTATCACTTTTAAGAAACCATCTCCTATTTTTCCTTGCAATCCCATATCATCAAGATTTTCCGTGAAAATCAGATTCCTATTTAATTCAGAAACATACCTCACCCTTTTAAGAGTGTAAATGTATCCATTATCGAATTTCAAAGTGACATTCCCAACTCCCTCAACTCTGCAGGCTACATTATTTCCCATAACGACTTCTCCTCCATCAATTTTCTTAAAATTGTCTAAATATGCCTTCTTAAAGGTCATATGGAAGGTACAACCAGAATCCAAGATCCATTCTTGGTTCTGATTCTCATCACCACATTTGCAGAGCTAGGTAAATTTTCAGTCACAACATATACGTCAACTGTTGCAGAACCTTCAGATTCTACCACATTACCTTCATCAACACCCTTCAGTTTCTGTTCATTTTTCTTCTTATAACAGTCTTTAATAAAATGCCCAGTTTTTCCACACCCATAACACTTTTTAGTCCTAGTCCTTGACTTAGACCTGCCTCTACTTTTAAACTTTCTCCTATTGTTGTTTCCCTGATTATTATGGCTTTCCTGAGTACCACTAGACCTACTTAAAGTCCTCCCTCTTGCAAACAAGTTTTCATGGCCACTATTTCCTCTCTCAGACTTAAGTTCAAGTTCCTTACTCCTTAAAGAGTCTATGACAATATCAAGTGTAAGAGTATCTCTACCATACTTAATGGCAGCTTTAACATCTTTGTAGGCTTCAGGTATAGCATTAAGTAGTACTACTGCCTTATACTCATCAGAAACTTTCTCACCTATATTGATAATGTCTTGAACTAACTTATTAAAGATGTCTAAGCTATCTTCTAGGTCTCTAGTTGGATCTATCCTAAAGCTGAAAAATTTCTCTAATAGAAACAACTTATTAGGCAAAGACTTAGGTAGATAAAGTTTCTCTAATTCATCTCATAGAGCCTTAGCAGTATCATGTTTACCTACTTTTCTTAAAACTTATCAGACAAATGCAAAATAATGGAGATATAAGCAAGTTCATCAGATTCTTCCTTTTGATCATCTGTCATGGTATCAGGAAATTCATCTGTTATTGCTTTAGAAACTTTTTGCTGAACTAAAACATCTCGCATTTTTTGTTGCCAAATGGGAAAATCCCCTTTTCCATCAAAAACACCAAGTTCAAAAGATTTTGTCATGTTTTATTGTGAAAAACTAATACACAGGATTTTTCCAAAAAAATTAAAACAAGACAAATGATCAACTTTTGAAAACTGTTGAATTTGACCTTCACAAAAAATTTATGTTTTAGGTCACAAAAAAAAATATGCAGTCAAATGAATGAGCCACAATTATTTTAATCACAAATAATTTCAATTAATAACAGGATCAGTAAGCATACTAATGTAAACACCACAAGAACCAGAGAATATAACAATGTAGGCAAAAAACCATATCTCATTATCAAAAACAATATCTGCAGGACCTAGGGTTGATCAAATTCACCAGAATTCCGTGAGAATCAAGTTCTCAGGTCAAGGCTCAATTTGAATCACCCACACTTTAATGATCACAGACAAATATAACAAGATATCACTAATTAATGTAACAAGTTACAATATACAGCAAATGGACATATCAACATAGTCACATAGAGGCAAATACTCATAAAAGCAGAATTAAGAGTGTGTGCAGTCGTGTAGGATTCAAGAATGTGCAAACCGAAAGTGGTTAAACAATTAACCACCAGCTGAAATAAAAAACAGGTTATCACAGTAGGGGATAAGTGCTCTACAGGTCACCAAAATTCAAGTCAAGCCATAACAGCTTCAAGTCCTTCCAATCAATTTCGAAGTTAGGGTTCCAGCTCAAGAACGAAACCCACAGGGATTCGTATTTCAGGTTCTTTCACAGATCAAGGTGAGGAGACACAGAATTCCCTCGCATTTCATAGTCCAGTAATGAATCAGCTCCACAGACCACAAGGTTGACTCAAATCAAACCTAGGGTTTTGCGATCTACAGTCAAACACCTGGAACTTAATTTTCCAATGTTCAAACCTTCGATCGAAGACTCAAGAACGGACAAAGAAAGCTCTGATACCACTGGATCAAGGTTTAGATTTATATTTAGGCTCGGACCATACGCCCTTTACAACCATCACAGAGGCACCGAACTCAACACACGAGCCCTCACAACCCCAAAACACCAAGTTGCTTCACTGGAACCGAAAATGGACAGACCACTTCCAACAGTTTACTCACACAAAGGAGACTAACACAATGACATGATTATCACAAAGATAATCAACAGAAGTTCCCACACAGAGAAGAAGAAAAGGTCACAAAGACGAAAGTCATTGAAGGTTCCAGAATACACAGAGAAAAAGAGAACAGAAGAATGACCGTCTCTCTCCCAAACAAGGGATAAGGAAAGTATGTATAGTAAACCAATCCACCGTTAGATTGAGTGGGTTAATCCAACGGTCCAAGAACGACTAGGGTTAAAAGGGTTGGATATTGGGCTCGGTTTAAGTGGGCCTTCTAGGTTTATAATAAATGGACCATCTATTGATTCCATATTGGGCCTTATTTCATCACTACCTATTAGTTGGACTGATCAAATGGCATCACAGCCCAACAGGCAGCGGCGATGATATAGGCCACTTTACATGGCGGTTGTACAGCCGCTTCTTGTGGCAATGGTGCATGACTACGCCGCCAGTATAGAGAATGTCGAAGGTGAGGATAGAGTGCAAAGAGAGAGAGAGAGAGAGAAAAGAGAGAGAGAGAGAGAGAGAGAGAGAGAGAGAGAGAGAGAGAGAGAGAGAATGTTGTTTTTAATTTTGATTGATTTTTAATATGGTATGTATTTAATAAATATTAAATAATTAATTATCACATGAAACTTAAAATCTTATTTATGAAGTTAAATCTTAAAAAATATAGCTCCATGTAATTTTCTCAAAATAGATTCGTGTGATTAGGAGTGACAAACTAATTGAACCACGAAGCTCAGATTCATTTTGAGACAAATTATAAATTGAGTTGGGTACTTTTCTTTCATTAGGCTCAATTGATGAAATCATTGGCCGACTTGTGGACAAACAGCTCAGCTCTGAGGCCCATGACCTCAAGGACCGAATTGAACCTAATTTATAGACACCAGCCGAGCTCAAGTGTACAAGGATTGTGATACTCAACTAATTGTGACCCCTGCTATGATTGTTTGATCAATCATCTTGTCCAAAACATAAATTTCAAATTTATTTTTTAATCAAATATTTGGTACGTAAAATTTGATATACATATAAAACTTGAATACTAGAATAATTATTTTACGTACTCTTACTACGTAGGTTTGTTGGAAATGGTTTATAATTATTAATTTTGGGTAATTTTGAGCTTAAAATTAAGTGGATTCGAACTTCCAAATTAATGGGATCAATCATATCAATATTTTATCTCGTGATATGATTAACATGATATATTTATTTAATTTGTTTAGAATTGAATGAAATATTTGGATCAAAATCACCCACTTGAAACTTAAAAAAGTGAAGATTTTGATTAAATTGGTGAACATTTGTACCATATAAGAAAGCTAGTGAAAAGATGTTTGATTTATTAGATGCAAGGCCTAGGTGTTTGGGTCCTAAAGGACACCCAATTTTGGGAAAAGGGAGAGGATATAGATGCGATTAGATTTGACGTGCGAGCGCACACCATCTTTGTCGTCCGTCCAAACGGCTTGGCACAACACGACATGAGTGCAGGTGCAAGTCTAGTATATATCTTTTTGAAGAAAACTTATTTATATATTTATTCAAATTTTCTTGGTTATTATGTTTAATCAAATTCTTTATGTACTGGAAGAAGTACTATTAGACAATTGATCTTTACTATTCCAAAAAGGATTATAGGTTGTTAGAGTGTCCAAGAATAATATATAAATAGCATATCTTTTTACCAAAAAATTACATCAACTCATGCGATTATTCATGCTTTGAATTTTCCTTCTTACTATATTCCACTTCTATATTTCGAGTACAAAACATAAGTTGAGTTCGTTAGAACTATTAACGATTGTTATGTTGTTTTCGTAAGAGAGACAAAATTCATTATATCCTAAAATACGATTACTAACTGCCTTAAAGAATCATTGAAGGGAGTTAATTCATCTTAAGGACACATCGTAAAGTCAATGAGCTATGATAATTCTATTTTCGATCATTTTCTTCCGGTTCTAACTATGTTCGTGATTCAAATCCTATTTCTTGTTCCGGTAAGTATCTTTAAATTGTTTAATACTTTTGAAATAACAATAAATATTTGTTAGCAAGAGTAATCTGCCTCTTGTTGCCTTGTGCAAACTTGGTGTGATTTTTGTTGAAATTTTTCGTTCATGCATTGATTAAATATCCATACAGCTCTGAAGATAACTGGATAGTTTGATTCGATGGACTTTCATTGATCTTTACCAACTTACTTGACGAAAGGAGTAAGTGTAAACATTGTATCACTATAAATAGATCTTATAAACATACAAAACTTAGATCAACTCACGTACCATCGATTGCAAAAGAGAAATAATAGGTTACATTGAGATTAACTTATGAGATGTCTGTTTTATATCCAAAAGCTAGTAAGAGTTGGACAAGCGTGAAATGCTTAAGCGAACCAAACAAGATCCAAATCTAAATATCCACTAAGTACATCAACACAAATCCAAAAATAGGATGGGCGTAGTCGAGGGTTGGGGAGGGTGACGCAGGTCTAAGACGGTGCTTCCGACCCGACTCACCAGGTGTTTTTTAAGAGTAATGTTATTCAACATAACTGGTGTCTAGCACTTGTTTATGTAACAACTACATGATATTAAGTGTGTGTTTGAACCACATTATTTTAAAAGAATATATTTTCAAATGGTAGATTAACGAAGAATATATGGTTAAAAAATTGAAAAAAGTTTTGAATTTGTGTGTAATATTATTTCATTGAAGAATGTGTAGTTAAAATAATGTCAAATCACTATTTAAAAATATATATTTTTTAAAAGAATGTGACTCAAACATGACCTAAATGATATATTCGCTTAAATACAATGTCACATAATTCATTTAAAAAGAAATTACTAGAAATGTCAACTTTCACATATCCATGTGCAAAAATGTCCACCATTGCAAATCCTTGCAATAATGTCCATTTTGAAATAATTTAGACCAAAATACGCTTGTTAATAATTTATAATTCCACACAAAGGCAAAAATGAATATTTTTGCAATTAAAATTTTATTGGCCAATAAAATTTTGACACATAATTTATCATATTTATTTCAAAAGTACACATGTCAAATCACAATAAATGCTATTTTTTCATTGACAGAGAAATGTCGAGAACTACATTTCAAGTTTAGAGAAATGTCATTCTAAATATCTAATATGTCGAAAACAACATTTGAAATGTCAAGAATATTTAATATTGTTATTTGACATGTGTACTTTTACAATATAAACGGGGTTCAAATATCGAGAACGATATTTGAAATGTTGAAAACATCATTTTAATGTAATTTCTCATAAAAGCTACTACTCGAAATCCAGGACAAATTGGAAAAAAATAATTAATTGCTTCATTTTTTCATTAAGGGCATAATAAACAGTTTATTACTAAATTTAAAAAGTGAACATTTTTTAATTGATACCCATGGAATTGGACATTTTGGAAAATACCCCTTCATTTAATTGGATCTATTAAATGTGACCACCTGAACTAATATTCTAACACCAATAGTACTAAATAACATTATTTATTTTTAAGAAATCGAGATGAGATTCATATCTCATTTCCTGCCCAATTTATTTATTTATTTAAATACAATTCAAAATTTAAAGAAAGAAAGAACTTTTTTTTAAAAAAAAAATAGTAATAATAACAAGCTGAGGTGGGGAGCAATCTGCCTCTACTGCCTAACAAGGTAGGAGCAGGACATTTTGCCTCCCCTAGACCCAAATGCAAGCAAGCAAAATAGCATTCATCAATTGTTGCACTTACTAGAATGAATAATATATTGACTACAAATTCAGTATGCACTCAATTTATAAAATATACTGTCCTTAAATTTTTCCTTTCTGCTTCTATATTGCATGCAAGTGAAACTTAATAACACACAGAACATTAAAGAATGAACGGCTAATGTGAACAACACTGTTAAGGTTTTAAGGATCCTCTGTTTGCCTAAGGATCTGCATGTCCCGCAACATCATCGTCACTATCACTCCGTCCATCACTAAAATCCTCATCGCTTAGTTCTTCATCGCTTCCATCCGTTGGGTCGTTGACAATGTGTTCCTTTTTTGCATAACGTTCACAGTACTCTGGACCACAAAAGAAGAGGTTTGAGAAGTATGACACTGCTTCTTATAGCCTACCATCCATCTACAAATACCCTTCCCACCCTCGAAAGGCAAAATGAAATTGAACACTTTCAAATTTAAATTCTCACCATTAGTTTTCTGGTATTTCTGTTTTAGGGAGGTCGAGGGGACTGAATACTGACGATGTCAAACACTGATCGGATATGGAGTAAAGATGCCAACTTTACTAGTATGAAGGTTTCCCTCAAAATTGGACCATCTTTGGTTATAGATTAAAGAAAAACGTAAAAGTTATTTTTAATGAACTTTTTGTTTCAAAACATATTTCGATATCTTACTTTTTCCTATCACTTAAGTTACTTATTTTGACACAAAAATATTTCTTAGATATTTAAGGAACAAAAGGAAAATGGTTCACCTTTAACCTTTTGTTCATACTGTTCCTTATCCTTCATCATCAGGGATGCTGCATCACCGTTCAGTGGGTCTGATGGATTCGGGTAAAGTAATAGCTGAGGAAGGAAGACCTCGAATACATTTAAGAGATCTGCATACAAACATACTCTTGATGAGATGACATGAGATTTTTAAAGAAGATACTCATAAAGAGTAATCACTTTCAACATCATGATCCTTACACTCAGTGAAACATTATAATCCATTCTTTGCATGGATCACAAGTACATCATCAACACCATTTATGTGAAAAATCCAGAGGATACAAATACAAGTTGAATGAAATGAAAGCTTCACCCTTCCTTTTCATAAAATGATGAAAACAGAGAAATCTACGACCCAAAAAGATCTTAAATCTAGACCGTCTTCTACAGTGGATGCAAGAAAGTGAAAAATGACGAATGGTTATTCATGTCGTCGAAAAACAAAATAATTAGTCTATGTTTGGCCTAAAAAGGTCAAAAGAAAACGAAACTATAAATCTTGTCCATTGTATCCTCCAGTCATGTCTAATACAGTAATACTGCAAGCAGAACATGCTTTAGATGTATGCAGATGCCCCTATGCTGATTATTCCAACGATTGGTTACTCAAAACCAGTTAGCAAGTCCTATTGAGAGTATTTTTTCTGACTCCAGCAATCATTGTTGACAAATTTACCCACCAACTTAGAACTTTAGTAAAAAGTAATGCTGCTAGGTATTGAACTGTTTAAACTTACCAAACATTGGACTCCATGACTGGTTAATGACATCCAAGCATACCGAACCAGACCTGTAATTCAAAAACTGAATAATCATAAGCATGATAAGCAAGTGAAAAACGCTTGAATGTTAATGGAAATAAGGGGAACCCATAACGTCCTGTAGACAAGAAATACTAAAAGAAAAAATATTGAATTTTTTCCCATAAAGTGGAATAAATTGAAGCAAGAACAATAGACAACAAAAGCATATGAAAACTCACAGCTCATCAACATTTGGGTGGAAAATTTTGTTAAGAAACCCAATGGAAGGAGATTTGTAAGGATAGGCATCTGGCAATTCAACCCGTACTTTCCAGACTCCACCTTCATAGAGGCCTGCAGTCAACAGGAACATAACAAGAATAAATGTTTGAAGCCTGACAGAGAAGAGGCAAAATGTATACAGACATTGTGAACATTTTCTTCATGACAACCTAAGAGACAGAAACCACCAAAAACAGTTATAAAGAAAATCCAGAGTGCAAAGGAATTATGGAGACAAAACTCAATAGCAAAGTTTTAGGCGAACAATGTTCGATTCAAATAATCCCCTAAAACCTAAGAGACAGAGACAACATTTATAAAAACATTTCAGAACTATGGGTCAGATGCAAAGGAATCCTGTAGACTAAAATCTGTAGCAAAGTCTAAGGGAAACACTGTTGATTCAAATAATCCCATAAAACCTATATAATTATTTTTCAAAACGTAAAAATCAATCTCCAACAAAGATAGCATGGTCTAGAACCCAGCCACTCATCATAAATGGAGTAAATAATAGCGAGAAACTAGCAAGTTCTCATGATATGTAAAGAATGTGCATCAAACAATATCAGTGTCTATTGATGACATGCAATAAATCTCCAAAATATAGAAGAGACTACCCAAGAAAAGAGATTCAATTTCTTGAGCCATCATGTATAAATGCAAGATTAAATATTAATTCCAATATCTGAATTTTCCATAACTAAATCTTTCAGGAAAAGGAGATCTAATTGTACATATCATGTAGAAAAAATCTTTTAACCAAAGTCAGTGAATTCCAACAAGCTGTCAGTGAACTAACTAGCCAAAAGCTATTATTATGCTCTAAATGCTTGAGACATACAAAAACTAGTTCCAGTATTGCATGTAGCTACAGTCAGTATAGCTCCTATCAGTTTGACCAGACATTGCAAGCATTCACTCGAAAATGGACAAAGTTTCTCTATGAATCTAGTTGATTATTGTCCAAATATTGAACTAGTCAGGCAAAACTCAAATAAATAAAAAATAAAAAATAAAAAGGCGTGGGAAATACAGTAAATATTAGGAATACCAAAATACATCAACACAAGCGAAATGGACAAATGACTTGTGCGAGTGATCTCTAGAGAACCCATTTGAATATAAAGGATTCAGTGACATTACTTTCTTTTGGACCATGAAATTCCACGTTGAACTCACTGATTCCATCATTTATTGTCTCCACTGAGTAGTCACTCATCATTCTACAGAACAAACATGGAAAATTTGTAAAACCAATTAATCGTTCACGTTAATATAACAGATTTCAGTAACATAATCTGGAAATACAGATAATCATTGTAAGCAAAATGGTAGAACCCCAATTGCTGCTGCTCAACTATTGGAGCTCCTACTGAATTTAATTGTACTCAATGGATGATCAATTAAATTGTTTATTGGAATATTGAAATGAATAGAAATGATAACAAAGCTCAGGCTATTCGAGAGGTGTGATCTCTCCACTATTTTCTAAATATTTCACTGCTTAAATGAAAATACCAGCTCCCCCTTATTATATTTATAGACAATCTACTAGCTTTCCATTACCCTTTTACCCTTTAGCTAACTAACTATGGAACACTCCAGAATAGTTGATGACTTCACTGCAATCTGGTTGGATATCTATCATTACCCACGGCCTTGAAATTCACCTTGTCCTCAATGTGGAAATGTGATTTAACTTCGAAGTTCAGAATTTCATATAGCTGAAACATTTTCAGACTAAGCTTGTTGCAGCTATTAGCTTGTGGAGCCAGTTGTCCACCTACCATTAAAATGTTATCCCTAAAAATTCCATAACCAGGTGGGGCCACATAAAGAACTCCCAAAGTTTGAGTCATGTCTGAATTGTAATTTTCTTAGGCTTGATCCATGAATTCTTTTATATTTTCCACACTTTGGGCCAAATTCATAATAAGTCCCAAATATTGATGCCATAGCCTTCTGTCACTATCCCCTGACATAGATTTCAACTCATTATCCACATTGCTTCGCTGAAACTCCTCGGCAACAACTATAAAGGGACGGACAGATTTTCTAACAGCCACCTATGACTACAGTGATTCCAGTCAGCTTCGATTTTCTCAGATTTAGGTAGAGTTTTAGAGGTGATGGTGATTTCGGCTGAAGCTTCTTCCACCCCTTCCTCTTTCCCTCTCGTTCATGTCCGTCCAATTTCTTCATCATTAATTCGAGCTTCTTCATTGAAATTGACAAATCTCTCTTAAATTTGGATCTTACTGCAACTAGCCCATCTTGAATCTCCAATTGTATTCTGTCGATTCTCGCCTCCAAAAGCCCTACCTGATCTGCAAGCGCCATTTCCCAGTGTGTTTCCATGGAACTGATTGATGTTGTGCTAATTTGAATCAAATTGATATAATGCCCTACGACTGCTGCGGCTATTGCTCATTTCACAATTGAACCCTGCTAATGGTGATTTTTGCTGACAACCGTGGCTGAGGTCTTAGTTGTTGTAGCTGCTCCTATGAGCTCCTACTCTGTAGCAAATGCTACTTATGAAGCCCAGTCAGTGAATCCTATGTTCCTAGGTGGATGCTCTGATACCAAATTGGTAGAAACCCAGTTGCCGAGCAGAGCTCAACTGTTGGAGCTCCTACTGAAGTTAATTGTACTCAATGGATGATCAATTAAGAGGTCTACTGGAATATTGAATGAACAGAAATGATAACAAAGCTCAGGCTATTCGAGAGGCCTGATATTTCCACTCTTTTCTCAATACTTCTCTTCTTGAATGAAAATACCAGCTCCCCCTTATTATATTTATAGACAATCTACTAGCTTTCTATTACTCTTTTACCCTTTAGCTAACTAACTATGGAACACTCTAGAATAGTTGATGACTTCGCTGCAATCTGATTGGACATCTATCACAAAAATAATAAATAAAGCAGTGATATCAGTGATTGAGAATGTCGGACAACAAACACTTACAGTTTCATAACATCCATATCTCGCCTCTTGCTAGGAGAAGACATTATTTTGTCAAACAATATTCAGATTACTGCAAAAATAAGAGCAGTGGAAAACCAAACTTAGTTAGTCTAGGCTAAAAGTAAGAAGTATACTGGCAGATAATTTACAATAAAATTTAGTGTAAGATCTGTAAGCATGATGTGAACTCCCAGTCTTTTAAAATGTTGAAATTTATAAAAGTTATGATAAAATCTAGTCATAGTTGCAAGACTAATAGTAAATCACAAGTTACACTAGAGGTGTCAAAAGTTCCTAAATTTAAAGCATCATCTTTGTTTTCATAAGCGACAGTTTGCACGTTAAGATACCATAGAAGTATAGAGTTATAGAAAGACTTAATGATTGTGCCATAGGTTAATCAATTTGATTGTAATTGCACAGGTTAGAAAAAAAAAGCAGAGCAGGTAGTGCATTTCCTTGAAATTATGAAACAAATACTGCTAAATGCATGCTTTCAAAAACTCTTCCCACTTTTTTCAAAATGGATAATAAAAAAGAAAATAGTTAAGTTCTTAATAAAGGCCAGGTCAAATGGGACATTTATGATCACCTTCTTACAAATGTTCTACATTCTACTAGCTTCAGAAAACCTTACAAGCCATAAACTAGTAGAATCTGTACCATAAAGAGAGTGCAAATTTTGATATTTTCGAATTAAAACAGAGTTTTCTAACCATTTTCTCGAAATCAACAATCAAAAAGGGAACAAAAATCTAATGAAGGCCAGGTAAAATAGCACGTTTTTAAACAAATTATAAATGTATATGTTCTGCTACCTTATAGAAAGGTTTAGGAGCCATAAACTATCAAAATCTGTCCTGAAAACAGAATTCTTATTTTAATCTTTCGAGTTAGAACAGATGTTCAATCTGATTAGCTTTTCCACGAAGATATAGAATGAACGATACTAATACTATTTCAAAACTTTATGCTCTGCCAATTACTATATCAAAACAAGCTATTGTTGGCGAAACTCACCAGTCCAGATAAAAATATCAAAACAAAATCTTTGGTGAAATTCACCAGAGTCCAGACAAATATATAAAACAAAACCTCTGTTTTACGTTAGAAGTATACTTCATTGAATTCAAAATTTCATGCAGAAACCAAGTTCAAGATTACTCCGCCCAGTAACAATTCTTTTGTTTTGGTTCATATGGTGATAGAATGAAATCTCAACAGGCAAAAGGTTCTATTCGCATTTCTCAACTAAGCAAAACAAATTTTCCAGCAGAGTCCAAGAAATAACTAATTTTTTCATGCTCCAAAACTAATAAAAAAAAAAAAAATACCAAGCACACAAACAAAATAAATAGATTGAATCCAACAAAAAAATCCACCATCCATAATAAAATCATGAATTGTAAAATCTAATGAAAATAACCCATGTTACCCATTCATATTAACATCATCTATATTTCGATTATAAAGCAATCTCTGTAAATTGAACATGTCTATCTCCTTCCTATGAGCCACACAAAAACCCAAGTAATAATACATAATTAAAGGACAGAATTATAAAACTGACCCAATAATGACAAAAACGCAGGATTAGCAGATCATGAATTCGTCCTGTAAAAAATTTTGTATGATTTGAAGAAGATAAGAGAAGTGGAATGGGAGAATGGACAATAATAAAGTTGATATTGCACTTGGAGAGAGAGTGAGATTGGAGAGTGATTGAGCTGCGCGTGGCAGAAAATTGTCCAGTTTGTAATGAATGAAGACATGATTTTTGGTGGCGAGTTTACCTCTTTTCCGCACGATTTACAGTGCATTCTTGGGAAGCTCAATTAAAATTCTGATTGTCTCTCAATTTTTTAAAGAACAAGAATGAAAAATATAATTATTATCGATTTCACATAAGAGATATAAATTCAAATTTAGTAATTTAATGTGATGAATAACGACCATATTTTTTATTTTAATGAGGAAAGAATTGAAACCAAACATGGCTAAGTATCGTTTGTCATTTTTTACCCTATATTCTTTTTCATTATTTTTTTTATAGTACTCAATTTTAATCGCACATTTTTCATTAAAATAATATTACACTTAAATTAAAAAAAATTACTATTCCATCAATACATTTTGGGATTCGAACAGGCCTAAATTCACTGCATGAAATAAATGTGCAGTAATTAGTAATTTATGGATTGAATTTTAAACGCAAGGGCGTCCTTGACTCACGTTTTACTGAGATACGTACGGTTTTTTAGCCCCATTTTGAGTTAAAAATAAATAAATAATTAATTAAATAAATGTTGTAATGGTAATTTTTTAAAGGTAAAACAGCAAAATACCCCCCATTTATTGGGCAAGTTGTCGAAAACTCGGTACCTTTTGAAAATAACAGAAAGCGTCCACATTTGAAACGTTTAATGTAGAATATCCCCTATCGTCCATTTTCTCCATAAAAAATGTGAAATAACGAATATGCCCTTTCATTTAAATAAAACGAAAAGAAAATAAAAAAATAACTGACTACAACCATAGTTCCAAAATTTTCGAAGCAATACGAATGAATCCCAAAGATTCCTCTCTCTCTCACATTACCATTATTCACCATCACCACCGTTACCACCATCACCTATCACCGATCTCTCTCTATTTTGGTTGTCGCACCCCCATTCATGGAACCCCCAAAACTCTTCATTCTCACTTCTATGCAAATAAAATTTCTTCCAAATTCGCCCCCCAGGGCACATCCAAGTTGGCGAAACAATCACATTTGGGGCTTTGGAATCAAGCGTGGGGAGTTCGATTCCTAGTGAGAACTTTTGATCCAATAAAGAAGGAATTATTGGTGGATTAATCATCATGGAGGAGGCTTCTTTTGGGGAAGGAGTAAAAGTCATGTGGGAACCTGGAAACCAACAAAGACACAATCCTGCGATTTACCTCCCTGAGCAGCTGAGGGGTCGGGGGTTTAGGGACGAGGATATAGTTTGGCGCAAACTGGGACACCTCGTTAAAAAAAAAAAAAAATTTCTTCCAAATTCTTTACAAAGATACTTTTTCTTTTGTCCCAGAAATCAACATATATTTGTAATGGTGAACCGAATTCAATATTTGTATCCTCAACTTTCGAATAGAATACCCACAATTCAACCAAATCTTAGAACATATAATAACCCTTTATCTTGAATACGAAGCTTTGTCACTTCTCTGTCCTTTAAATAAATTAAAATCTCTAGCAAAATGCAATACATGCGTATATTTTCATGAATTTCAAAGAATCACATAGTCCATAGATGACATCTTTGAACCAATTCTATTCATAGATATGAATCCACATAAAACCTTTGATTATTTACTTGAACAAATTGGTTGCATTCATGACCTCCTAGTAAATTATGAAACTGTTATTTATCACTTTCTAGAGCCACTCTTTCAAATCATCCTTCCTAGAGCTCCCCTTTAGGAAGTGGTAAAGAATTCTTTTAGGATTTTTCTGAAGATCGTGAATGCAGTCAATTTGTTCAAGTCAATACATCAGTATAAAAGTTCAATCTTGATTCATATCTACATATGGAATTGATTGAACCACGAACTCAGGAATAATATATGGAAGAAAAAGGTAGAATGATAGAATATATATTAAAATTGGATAGTAATATGAAATGACATAAATGGAGACAATAAAGTTTTATATTGTACAATAAAAGAGAGAATATGAAAGTTATGACAACTATAAATTGAGAAGGTAGGTATTTGTAGAAAAATGGATTGGAGGTCTATACGAAAAAATTATTTGACCCTTTTCTTTAATTGAAATTTGACCATTGGGCCAAACAGTCACATGACCATTTGGCTCAACTGTGAGGAAAAAAAATAAAATAAAGTTAGAGGAAATTACACTGAAGCAGGTTTTTTAATAATATTAATAATAATATTAAAAAAAAAATTATTCCACCTTATCAAATTGAACTTCCAAACCCTAATCATTTTCATCTTTTTTTCTTTCTCTCACTTCTCGCCTCTCTCTCTCTCTCTCAAATGGACTTCTTCTCCATCTCTCTTCGATCCTTGTTCTCTTTTTTGTGCTGGCCAATACCTTCGTCGTCGTGAGCGCAAGTGCAAGTGCAAGTGCTGCCACAAACAGTGAGTCCGAATCTCTTGGTCTTGCAAAAAAGTCCCTCGAAGAAGCCAATGAGGGTTGATGGATCTCATTCACAGAGAATTGGATTTTCTTAGTCAGTGTCTCTAAAGCAGGCGCTAAATGGGCTTTGCGTTTCTCAGGCTGCGAAGAGGTGGATAGGGACAGATCTATTGTAATTAAAGTTGGGGAATCTAGCTTTTCTTTAGCTGAAGGTGGATTAGACTTTTATCGATTCTGTTGGATGACTAGACGGTGGTGTGGTGATTTTGAAAATGTGATTTTTAAGATAGTGTTATTGATGGGTGGGGTGGTGGTGGGTGTTGTGTCCAGTGGTAATTTTGAGAATGTTTGTGTAGCCGGCAATGTCACAATGACTCGATCTAGTCGGAAGACAACAACAAGTGATAGGTAGCTTTGGGACAATTTTTTTGGTGGTTTGGAAATGATACTGTTGTGGTAGCGACGATGATAACGGGGTGAGGGTGGTTGTGATGGTAGTAGTGGTGTGTTAGCGTTGGTGATGGTGGTATGTGACCACTATTTGGTTTATGTGACCACCCATTTAGTTATCTCTAACCAGCTGGTTAATTGTAACCTAGAATTTTGATAATCCGCGACTTGTAATTTTAAGATTTGTGACTTCGAAATAAACTGTGACCTATAAAATTTATGATTTGTGATTTTAAAATAATCCGTGACTTATAAAAATTCTGATTTGTGACCTCAAGATAATTTGTGATCAATTAATTTGATGATATGTGACTTATAATTATGTACCTGTGATCATTAATTTTGTATATGTGACTTTATTATATATTTAATTGATAAATATTTTTAATTAATTAAATATATATCTGAATTTTAAATTTTCAAACTATTTACTTAATTTTTGAATTTATGTAAATAATACACCTGATATATGAAATTTTCCCATAAAGTAAAGGCACACGAGTCACCTCTTGGGCCAGGCTCGTGGACCAGCTCATGAGTTGGTTCGTAATTTCAAGAGCCAAACTTGATAGGGTTCGATTCATCCGTGGCTTGTCTCAAAATGAGCATGGGTGCCTCTGAACTGAGCCAAGACAAGTCGAGCTCATGAGTGGCTCATCTGTTTGTCACCCCTAACTTGAGATTTGCTAGAGATTAAAACTGTCAAAATTATAGCAATTTGACACAATACATTTAACTTTTAATACAGCCAACCAAGCTATTGTAACATTGGTTTAGGCTTATAATCATGCACGTCCTTCTAGACAAACTAATTATTTTATTTTTCCAATTCCGGATCTGGAGAAAACTGGTTAGCAAGGTCCAATCAATTATTTTATTTTTCTAACCTAAGAAATTTCGTAAATGCTTTGTTCAAGATGAGCAGTCATTTTATTGTTCAAAACGGAAAGCTTCTCAAATGTTCCATTTTCTTAACATTGCTACACATTGTTAATCCTTTTATTGGATGGTAAGATTCTAACAGTTCCGAATGTTTATTGATATGCGAGGTTGTTACTTTATTACGGATCTACTTCAATTCTACGAATTATTTGAGTGTCAGATTTTTTAAAGCCCGTTTGGTAGAAGTTAAAATTTAGATTTTAATCTAAATCAAAATTAAACACTAATTTTAATCATATATTTCATGCGATCCACAATTTTTCAACCATATATTTAATTAACTTTTATCAAAATATACTAAAAATTTAATTTTAATCCCCACTAAACAGGGGCTAAATCTCTATTCCAACCTATGCTTCAAGTTAGTTCAAAAATTCGCTATGTGCTTTGATAAGTGCATTTTGTGCACTTATTTATGCGACATTACTAAATTTGTATATCGTCAAATTATTTATTTTATACTTAATTTGAGTTAATTTTCGTTGTTTCAGTATTCGACTCATTTGTTCACTCAGTCAAATATAAGTGCAAGTGGATAGGATTGTGAACAAATAATAAAGTGGTGTGTAAAGTGTCAAACTCACGAAAATTATGTATTTGATCGAGTTAAAGCTAACAATATCCTTAATTAAATAGCAAAATCGAGTTGTAACTTAACACTATTAAATCTATCAACTAAATGAAAAGCAATGTAAAGAAAATTTATCAAATTTGTAAAAAATATTGCTAAGATGTAGAATTCATCTTATTAATCCGTTTTTAGTTTAACAATTTAAAATCATGCTTGTTGGTCAATATTCTTATTTTATTTAAAAACTTCTCTCGGTAGCAATTAAATTTAATCCTACATATGACATTTCTATATTTCTACGAAAGATACGAATGTACAAGAAAATATTAAACAAGCTAGAACATCTTTAAAAACCATATGAAGCATGGAGATATATCTTCATCCTATATCGAATCTCACAATATTTATTATTTTGTGCAAATGATCCTATTGTCTTTCTCGATAACAACAAAATTTACAAACAATTCAACTATTGGCCAATTAATTGAAAAGCACGAAAAACGATAATAAACATCCAAACATTCAAACAAAATTAACGTCAATCTAATTATTCAAACTAAAAATTTCATAACGAGCGTTCACCACATCCTAACAATATAAAAATTAGCCACGTGATTTCTGGAAGTTGAACCCTTTTGCGTGAAGTGATTACCTCAATCTCCTCACTCTCCACAACTTTTACTGCCATTACCTGTCGTTTAGGATTTGTTTCTGTGCCGCTTGGCAGTGCTCCTTGCTATCTTTCTGAGAGCACTTTTGCTATTTATCCCATCTGATTTTCTAAATTCTTGACAGCAGCTCCTTGAACTTGTAAAGTCTTGTCTGTTCTTTTCGTATGTTGAGTAGAGATCTCCGTCAACTTAGTCGCAAGATTCTCTAATGAAGATGTCTTCTCATTCTGTTGGAAACCTGGTGGAGCAGTCTGCTGTGGTCTAGTTTGAGCCCCTTGATTATTACTCCACTAAAAGCTTGGGTGATTTCTCCAGCCTAGGTAATATGTGTTAAGATTTGGATTGTGTTGCTGTCTCTAAATATTCTGAGTGTAGTTTACATCCTCCAGTATTTGAACAAAAGGAGATCCTACATTACAGTCAACGCTTTCGTGGTTCCCTCCACAATATCTACATTTTAGTTCCATTGTCTATGTTGCACTCTTTCGATCCACCTTCTGTGCCGTTGATGCCAACAGTGTTGAAATTGCTATCAAAGAATCGACTTCAAATGCCCCAGCAACTTTCTTTCCATTCATCCATTCAGTAGGTCAAAGTGCATTGGTGAATACCAAATCTTCCATGATTTGGTAGACCTGGTCCATGGTTCTTTTTGTGATAAAATCATCGCATGTAAAGTCTACGTTAGCCCTGCTAATCATGTTCAGACCAATGTAGAAGTATTATACCTGAAGCTACTTCTATAATCCTTGTTGTGGGCATTGACAGAGTAAACCTTTGTATCATTTTCAAGCCTCTTAATAGCATTCTGAATCCTATTGTTGGAAAGTAGTAATCTCATCCCTTAGCTTTGCAATCATTTTCGTCGGAAAATATTTGCTAAGGAATTTCTAACTTAGTTGGTTCCATGTTGTGATGCTCTGCATTGGACAAATGTCTAACAATTCCCTTGCTAAGTCCCTCAGTGTGTATAGGAAAAGCTGCAGTCTGATTACTTCATTTGAAACCCTCAGATACTCAACTGTTGCACATATGTCCAAAAATCTTGACATATGAGCATTGGGATTCTCTATAGCTCTCCAAAGAATTCAAGCGCATACTGGAACATGTTGATGACATCTGTCCTTAGGTCGAAGTTTGCCTGACCAAACCTTGGATATACGATACTGAATTGGCTTTCCGCTACTGTGGAACCATATATTCGCCCATGAGCCTTGTGTTTTCATTAGCTGTAGCTACATTTGGTTGTGTCTCTCCCAGATTAGCCCCGATGGCTAGTTGATTTGGATTTTCGTTTGCCATGTCTTCCTCTTTCTATTTTTGGTATGTTTCCAACTCTTGTCATCTTCGAAGGTTGAATGTTTGTTCAATCTTCGAGTCAAATTGTGCAAGATCCCCGATTCTCAAACTTCACATATAAGTCCCTGAAAAAGAAAGTAAGAAACACTGTAAAAATTTTCTAAATATAATAAACTAAAATATAGAAAAAAATGAAATTCATATTAAAGTTAAAATTAACTAAAACTTATCAAAAACAATAGTCTCTGACAATGGCATTGAAAACTTGATCGTTTGATTTCCAGCAAGTGGACGCGATTGTGAACATATAATAAGGTGGTGTATAGAGTATTGAACCCACTAGAACTACGTGTTTGATCGAGTTAAAGCTAACAATACTCTTAATCAAATAACAAAATCAAGTTGTAACTTAACACTATTAAATCTGTCAACTAACTTAGAAGCAATGTAAAGAAAATTTATCAAATCCGCAATAAATATTGCTAATATGTAGAATCCCTCTTATTAATCCATTTTCAGTTTAACAATTTAAAATGACAATTTGAAATTATACTTGTTGATCAATATTCCTATTTTATTTAAAAGCTTTTTTCGATAGTAATTAAATCTAATCTTACGCGTGACCTTCCTATATTTCTATGAAAAATATGAATGTGCAAGAAAATATTAAATGAGCTAGAATATCTTTATATATCTCTATCATTTATCGAACTTTACAATGTTTATCATTTTTTGCTAATAATCATATTGTCTCTCTCGATAACAACAAAATCTACAAGCAATTCAACTAGTGGGCAATTAATTGAAAAGCATGAAAAACGATAATAAACATCCAAACATTCAAACAAATTTAACGTCAATTTAATTATTCAAACTAAAAATTTCATAACAAGGGTTCATCGATAAAAATTAACCACGCATGATGTCGGAATATATTTTCTTGTGAATATATTTTCTCCAGCAAACTGCTTCCAACTATTTATGCTTGTATCTCCTCCAAAGCTGCCGTTTACATGTTTGTATGTATTGCTTAATTCTCCATCTTCGATTTTTGTGTATATGTAATAAATTTTTGCAGTCGTCAGCCCAATTCCCTTGTCTTCTCTGTTTGTCTTCTCTGTTCGTGTATCTAATTATCTTGGCTGCTATTTATTTTCGTTCTCTTCTCTTCTCCTTTTTTTTTTTCTCTTGCTTGCATGAGTATATATATATTAACCTAGCAGCAGACAGCTCATTTTTAATTAGTCCAAATGAGGCTCAATTAATTTAATATTTTTTTCAAGTCATCCAATCTTCTAAGTTAATGCCCTGTAGTCCTTGAATTCATCAATTGTATAGACTTTGATCCCCAAAATTTACATCCAATAGCCAAATGATCCTTATTTCTTCTTCAAGTTACTTCAAATGAGTCGAACACTGAAACAAACGAAAATTAACTCAAATTACGTATAAATCACTAATTTGACGATATACAAATTTAGTAATGTAGCATAAATAAATGAACAAAATGCACTTATGATGCTTAAACAAGAATGAGCAATGACCAAAGTCAACTTTCAGTGGTAAATTTATTTTGAAAATTATGTCATTTATTTTGAAAAGGGAGAAAAAGAGAAGAGAGAATTAAAGTCAATGGACATGTATGTATTTTATTAAGATCTGAAATCCTATATTTATAGGGAAGAATCAAGGGTACAATGGTTATATTTTCTAGGGCTATAGGGATACAATTCTCATTCATTAATAAACTTACAATTACAACACTCTTTCTTGAATAACACATTATAAAATATATATCTCGTTAAAATCTTGTTTAATAAAAATCCAATTGGACAAAAAATCAAATGAAGGAAAAATAGTACAAATATTTTGGAGTATTAAAAATAAATGATGTTTAATTAAAATCTTGTTGGGAAAATTCAGTATGATAAAATCTAAGCGAATGAAAAAGAGTACAGCTACTCTCCCTGATTTGATCACTGAAAATTCTTGAGTCAACGCATTCCAATCTCATGAACCAATTTCTTGAATGCAGATGTCGGTAGTGCTTTTGTGAATAAATCGACCACATTATTACTTGAGCAAATTGGTTGGACATTGATGTTGCCATTTTTCTAAACTTATGTGTATGAAAGAATTTTGGATAAATATGCTTTGTACTGTTACCTTTGATATAACCTCATTTGAGTTGTACAATACAAGCTGCATTGTCTTCATAAAAATTGTTGGACTATCTTCCGTTGAAAGTAACCCACATGATGCTTGGATGTGCGACCGAGAAGAAAAATGTTTTGTTTCGTTTTAAGATAAAACTTCCACGTATAACTCGAATATAATTTGGATTATATTATTACGTCGTTACGCCCGTTTCTTAGAAGTTTAAATCAAAATTTTGGTCACGATAGTAAAGTTTTGCGTTTTTTATTTTTATTTTTGTATGGGATTAAAATCTCTTTTAGACAACAAATTTTTATTTGTTACGTTATTTTGACGACACTTTATATTAATTGCTACCTATATTAAGTCCTTAAAAATTTAAGTTTTTATACACTTATTGTTTATGCCAAACAACTCTTAAACATGATTTTGTCCATCCAATGACTCCTATTTTTTTAGCCACGTTAAAAAAAAATTTCTCTCAACCTATCAAGCTGAAATTTTTTTTTCCTTAGGCACCCCACTTAAATATGTCACTCACTCACTAAGTGCATAACCACCCCCATCACTAACCATTTTAAATCCCAATTTCAGTCAACTACCGACCCACCTTCATATTGCTATTGATAAACATTAAGGGTGCGTTTGATTACAAGTAGGAAAATTACATGGAAAGAAAATGAATTTCAAGGAATTGAATTACCTAGAAACTGTTTTCATGGAAATTGTAAATTATTGTGTTTGATTATATAAATTTTTCACGTGGAAAATGTTGAAGTAAAAGTATTTTTTGATATTCGTTTGACTTTGTTTTACGTGAAAATTGTCAATTTCAGGGATATCCTCTTTTACAATTATTCCTAAAATTTGTTCTCATTGCCAACAATTAAAAAAAATAAAAAAAGCAAAAAAATAAAATAAAAAAAAGGTGGAAAACCAAAAACCACCTATCCCCTAGGAAAAAAAAAGGTGAAAAATCACGCTTTAAGGTGTTGTACCTAGAAATTCATGGAAAATCAATTCCCTGGAAAATTTTGTCAATCAAACAGGCCAAAAGTGGAAGTTGGAATTCGAATTCCAAGTTCCATGGAAAATTTCGTGCAATCAAACGGGGCCTAATTTTTCCAAATACCACTTTGATTTCCATTTGGTAAACTGCCATAGTTTTCTTGAAATGTCAACCTACACTTTTATACCATCATTTATACGCCTAATTAACAGTTCACTACCAATGTTTAATCCCACTTTTGTTAACTACCAAGTGCCGTTAGGGGCGGTGAGGGGTCCTCAAGGTTGGGGTTCAATTTTTTTTTTTTTTTTTTTTTTATGTTTGTTAACTGCCAATCCATTTCATTTAGTATTTGAAAAATGTTAATTAGCCCCATGTCATTTTGATTCCGTAAACTGCCATTTACGTCATTGAAAAGTCTATAACCTCCTTTCAATTCTAACCTCCATGTTTCAAAACCCTCACTTACATATCTTTATAACTCCATATTTTTTTGCATGCATTACCAATACTAGGGTTGTAAGCAAAAATCGAACCGAATCGCATTTTAGAAATCGTCGGTTTGATGCCACGTGAACTCGGTCAATGAAATGGTTTTGAACCAAGGTTTGGTTTGGGTTTGAGAATTTTAATTGTGGTTTAAAATCAAACCGAACCGGCGAAAAAATATATATAAATAAAAAATGAAAAAAGATTTTTTTTTTGAAACTTTATCCAAATATGTAAAATTCAATAGTTTTGTCTTTTGTGAGTATTTTTGTCGATTTCTAATTTTCTAATACAAATAAATTATTATTATCAAATAATCCTAATTTATATCTAATAATTTCATAATTAACATAATATATCAAAAACCATTTTCCTCTTCAGAATTTAAAGGCACTCCAGCCAACACCCAACACAATCTTGAGCCACTGACAACACACGTCCACACACTTGTTTTTCAGATTTTTTATGTCTCTTCAAAGTTGAATTGAAATCCATTATATCAAATCGGAGACAAA
>NC_036238.1:2607042-2609027 GCF_002742605.1 Olea europaea var. sylvestris | reverse complement strand
TATCATGTTCACGACCAAATATAAGTCAGTGTGGATATTGATAATAGGCAGTTGGTCTTATTCGTACCAATGATGCAGCGTGTAATATTGTATAAACCCAAACGAAGTTCGGAGTTTTGTTTTAATAAGTAATGGTTTAGCAATAAGTTGTAGATATTTAATAAATGACTCTACTAAACCATATTTTGTATGAACTTGCACAATTGAATGTTCAATTGCAATCACAATTGACATACAATAATCATTGAATGTTTGTGATCTAAATTCACCAGCATTCGAAACATGAACGGTTAAAAAAAGTTTTCTACAACATATTTTTATCAGTGATTTTTTCCAATGCAACACAACTTCAGTTTCATAAAAATAATGTAATTAGTAATTTTTATATACATCAAAAGTTAAATTGTAATGTTTTATTGTGAACTAATGATTATTGCATTAGACTATCCTAAGATGCCATGATAGCATCACGTGTCCAAGTGATGAGTAGTTATCACATTTAAATTTGTCGTGTGCATGTCACGTTATTAAAGAAAAAAATGTTTCTTTGATAGTGAACCAAATTTGACTTTGTGTCAACATGACTTTATATTCTAAGTAAATAAGACTATGAAATATCTGTCAATTCTTAAGAATTATCTCAAGTAATTAATTTTAGTATTAATGATCTTTATTATTTAATGTGTAACTATGCATGTATATTAGTGATCAGACTTAATTGTCCGTCAAACACGTTAGTGCCTTCTTTATTTTGGAGGTAATTATTATTTTAATTAGAAATGAGAAAAATTGTCTTAAGGTATGGATTTCAACTATTATATTATAATTACAATAAGATGTCTTTCGTTCTTCTAACGTATATACGGACAACAAATGGAATTTCAAACAATAAAATCAATTTTAGGATTTCAATATGTTAACAAGAGAAATAAGGGCTCTCATTTATTTATTTGCACAAAATGCTTGCATTTAGCCTTTATTAGATTATAAAGTCACGATTTTCCTTATTTATACACCTCCTTGCAAATTAAAACAGGCCAGACCCCAAACCCTCTTCCTACGCATTATGTCTAAGATTTAGATTTTACCCTGTAAGAAGCATTCTTTCTAGGTTATTGTTATATTTTTTTATATGATTTGAATTTGGAGTTTTCACATTCCTCTAAGCCTGCTACATACTGTTTTGAATCCAAGCAATAACATTTCTGAGTTGTTGTGACCAGTGTACGAATAAGCTCTTGTTCCCTAGCTTATTTGGGCACATCCCGCGATTTACCTCCCTCAAGATGCTTCAAGGGTGGGACGGTGGAGACTTTCAACGTTGGGATTCAACCTTTTATTTAATTATTTATTTATTTATTTATTTATTTATTTATTTATGTTTGTGTGATTTCAACAAATTTGTCATATTAGTCATTAACACCATCATTGCCTTATTGTATTGGAAATCCCTTGCTTAATTTCCCAGATTTTTCCTTAAAGCCAAGTTTCACAGGTTTGTATTTTTATTTTTTGATAATTTACAAGACCTTATAATTTGCTCTTTTGCTTGTGTGTGGTTATTAGTTATTAATCAATACTTTAAATGAATAATTATTTCATAGTTATTAATCCATTTCAACGATGTTAATATATATGTTGTTACTTAGTGAGTTAAATGGAATGAAATTGGATTCTTATAAATAAGTAATTGTCATAAGTCATGTGCTAATAAAATTTAATCATTAATTAATAAAATTGGCTCTTTGACTTTTCTTGTGCAAGATTGTTTCTAAAATAGGATTTAGAGCCTGTTTGGGAGTGATTTTGAGAATTGATTTTTTGACCGTTAAGAAAAAAGTGGGATCCACCTGTGAAAGAAGAAGTCAAATATGAAGGCTGTAATAGTGAAATAACGGTCAAAAAATCAATTTTTCGGAAGGAAAAATCGCTCCCAAACAGACCCTTAAACATTTGTACAGTTTGAATTCTGTACTTGAAATTAT
>NC_036238.1:2604156-2605231 GCF_002742605.1 Olea europaea var. sylvestris | reverse complement strand
TTTTATGTCATTAATGCTTTTCATGACATATTCATACACATCAATGCACCCATAAGTATACATGAAGCTTCGAGAAAAAAAAAATGTCCAAATGTCAAGAGTCAATGAATGTTTTTAAAAGTAACTTATCCCGAATATTTTTATTACAAGGTGTATGTCTATGTCACGAAAGGTGTGAGTGGGAAATGGGGCGAGGATCCGACCAATGTTTAATGATAATGATAATGTTAACTGCTTTGCAGTACTATCGGTAAGATTCGATTGGGTTCCAAATAATAATTGTCAACTATATTCTGACTGGTTAGGCGATACACCAAGTAGCTTACAGCGTCAATGTTTTTTGTTTTTCTTTTTCTTTTTAAGAAATGAAAGAAATGGGATATATATTGAGAAATACTTTTATCTCAAAGTAATTACATGTCATATCATAAGCATACATCATATGCATGATGTTTGCTTATTGAGCATTAGCTCATACCACATTATCCCTCCCCAATTTCAAATGACAGAGGCATGATAAATCGAGATGACTACTTGTAGTGAGACAGATTCGATACTAATATATTTAATGTTGATTCAATTTGAAATAAGTTTAACATTTATTTTGATTATCTTATATGGGGTGTTATATTTTTTCTCCACACAAGATCAATTTTGAACATATTCTGAGTAGTTCAAAATTGTAGTCACTAACAGTTTTAAAGTCTTGCAAATTAATGTACATCCACTCATGTGCAAATTAATCAAATCTTTCAATTAATTTTTTTTCAAAGAAGCGATGAATCTTTTTCAATAAGATATTCACTTTTTAACTCATCATGAAGATAATGACGAAAGAAGATGATTGCTTTTTTACGATCCTGCAGGGATTATTTGTTTCATTCTTTTATTGTCTCTCTCAAACATTCTGAGATAAAATAGATATCAGCATCAAGTACCCATGATAGATAATCTTTGTCGGATATGTCAAGTGTAGCAAACTCGAGTTTTGTGATATTTGTCATTTGATTAAATACATAAAAAAGTAAAAGAAAATTTAATTAGTTTCGAAGAATATGATTAAATATCACATAAT
>NC_036238.1:2591263-2594701 GCF_002742605.1 Olea europaea var. sylvestris | reverse complement strand
ATTTATAATTTTTGAAATAATATTTTTTTAAAGAATGTGCAATTGAAAAATACTGATCAGTTTTTGGTTTATGTATAATATTATTTTATGAAAAATTGTATTATTAAAAATAAGAGAGAAAAAATTATAATTCCAAATAATGGGTCGAATGAGACAAAATTTCAAAAATGTTTTATCGAACGGGACGTAATGTTTTAATTAATAATAGGATATGGCACTACAAGATTTCTTGCAAGTCTAAAATAACTTATTCGACCTCATTCATAATAAAAATATCTGTCCTGAGCAATAATTGAACCAAGCCCTTGAAATCATCGTCGGCTTAGTCATCAATCACCACCAACAGTATTATTGCACCATCATTCTTTTATTTAAAGTATATATTTTACATGGAAACTCGTAATCACAAAATAATTTACTCAAATACCAATAAGTGCTTGGACCATGAATTCAACTTTACTTTTAATATTAGAAAAATATTATTTATGCCTCTCATTTTGAGTAAACTCAATCCCATGAGTGAATCGAAAGTTGTATCCATATTGAATCTCACTCAAATCGTACCATCTATTTTTCGAAGAAAAGATTTAGCTTCAAATCCCGATTCGAACAAGAGGACAACGTAATCCACATCTTATACCCAGGCACCGATTAGCACATTGAACTATCCACGTGGTTGAAAGCTTTTCATAGTCCAGACAAAACAAAGCAATTATTAAGGACGTGCTCTACCACCGAGCTAATAGCCCGTCAAACGAGCCTTTCATGGGGCGCTATGAATGGTTCTCAATTGAACTAATTCGTACAATTCTAATAACGTGACAGAGATCAAGAGACGAGTCTTAAATCTACGCAAAATAATATATTCCAATTAAGGAAGAAAGAAAGTTTATAGTCACATTAAAAATTCTCTAATATCATGATAGAGATTAAGAGAAGAGTCTTAATCTATGCAAAATAATTGAGCTCTACTACATGTACATTTGACTTTGCCACGATTCATTGTTAGGGACATTTGTCACTTTTTAATTGATAGTTGGCCAAAAGAACGTGTCAATCAAGTGCTAGCAACATAGCACCTATACACTACTTTGCAAAAAATTCATCATACAAGTGGAGTAACTGAAAATAACATGCCTCAACTAACAGAGAAAGAAAGTTTATATATATTTTTATAAAAAATTATACATTTTACATGCAGTATTTATAAGTACAAGAACATGTTTCGCTAAGCTTAAAAGTTTACTTAGCCCTTGTTTGATTCCCATTCTTTGGAGAAAATGAATTCTTTAACAGTGTTTTGACATAATTTCAAACACGCATTTTTCAATAAAATAATATTATACGTAAATTCAAAATATTTCATTATTTTTTAACCACACATTTCATATCAATATACTATTTAAAAATTCATTTTCCCATCAAAATGGGGTTCAAACAAGGGCTTATGATTAAACTTCGAAATAAGCAACTTTTGAACCTTCATTCTCAAACTCATCCCAATCATGCTTGGTGTAAACCAAGTTTGACAATTAAAAAAAAAAAAAATTCCCTCCAATCATTTTTTTCGACTATTCAAACACAATCATGCTATATAGACATAATGATTGACATAATGTCACATGTCAACATATTATTTGACTGTTTAAAACACAATGAACTTTTTCAACAATCACATATTGTCAACTCTTATTATGTCAATCATTATGTCTTCTACTTTCTAACAAATTAGCATTATTCAAACAAGTATCAAGTATCAGACATGATGTACAAATGACATTTCCCAGCTCAGTAACACACACCATATGAGGTGCCAACTTCAACTATTGTTTGTGCAAAACAGAATATGGAACTCTAGTAATAAAACAAATCATCGGTACAAGTGAATCGAAAGTTGGACCCACATTGAATCTCACTCAAATCGTCTCATCTATCTTCCAAAGGAAAGGTTTGGCTTCAAATCCTGATTCGAACAAGAGGAGGACTACGTAATGTGTCTTAAATGATCCACATCTTATACTCAGGCACCGATAAGCACATTGAACTATCCATGTGGTTGAAAGCTTTCACAGCCTAGACAAAATGAAGCAATTATTAAGGACGTGCTCTACCACTGACCTAATAGCCCATCAAACAAGCCTTTCATGGTGTGCTATGAACGGTTCTCGATTGAACTGATTCGTTCAATTCTAATAATGTTACAGAGATCAAGAGAAGAGTCTTAAATCTACGCAAAAATAATATATTCCAATTAAGGAAGAAAGAAAGTTTATATTCACATTAAAAATTATTTAATACCATGATAGAGATCCAGAGAAGAGTCTTAAATCTATGCAAAAATAATTGAACTCTGCTACATGTACAGTCGATTTTGCCACGGTTCATTGTTAGGGACATTTGTCAATTTTTCATTGATTGTTGGCAAAAAAATAAATAAATAAAAATAAAATTTGTCAATTAAGTGCTATCAACATGGCACCTGTACATTACTTGACAAAAAATCCATTGTACAAGGGGAATGATTGAAAATAACATATCCAACTAACATAGAAAAAAGTTTATATTATTTTTTTAAAAAATATATGCATTTTACAGGCCAGTATTTATAAGCACAAGAACATGTTTCGCTAAGCTTAAAAGTTTACTTATGATTAAACTTACAAATAAGCAACTTTTGAATATTTTTTTCTCAAACTCATCCCAATCATGCTTGGGTAAACCAAGTTTGACAGTTAAAATAAATAAATAAATAAATAAATAAATTTCCCTCCAATCATTCTTTTTCGACCATTCAAACACAATCATGGTGGACATAATGCCACATGTCAACCTATTATTCGACTATTTAAAACACAGTCAATTTTTTCAATCAATCACATTTTGTCAACTTTTTTTATGTCAACTATTATGTTTTCTACTTTTTGACAAATTAGCATTAGAAGAAATTACAAAAAAATGTCCATTTTGATATAGTCATTTGTAAAAATGTCCAAAATTTTTCAATGTCCATTTTTGTAATTATTTGGATGAGAGTACACCTAAATAGCTTTCATGAGAAGTTACATTAAAATGATATTCTCGTTATTTGAATTCATTTATGTTTCAAACGTACATATGTCAAATCACATTATTAAATGTTATTGACATTTCAAATGTTCTCAATATATTAAATGTCTAGAATGACATTTCATGCCGAGTATGACATTTCTCTATATTTTAAATATTGTTCTCGTCATTTCTGTGTCTAGCATTAATTGTGATTTGACATGTACAATATAAAATTATTTATTCTTTCATTAAGTGTAAAATAGAGAATTTGGTATCAAATTTAGCCATTTTTGCAAAGATGATCAAAAGTGGATATTTTTAAATTGATATATATATATATATATATATATATATATATATATGAAATACTAACCCTATTTCAGGACCCCC
>NC_036238.1:2587143-2589140 GCF_002742605.1 Olea europaea var. sylvestris | reverse complement strand
AGAAGTACTCTAGTAGAATGTACTAATGAAGATTTATTAGAAATAGATGAATATATTTCAGACAAAGAGTCAGTATATAGTATTATATCAATAGAAGATATTCATAATTATGGTAATTTAGAAGAAAAATCAGATTATGAAAATTTTATACAAGAATTTTCAAATATTAGAAATTTATCAGACTCAGAAGAGGAACTAGAATATATGGATATAGAATTAGAATGTAAACATAATTGGATAAAAGAAACAGGTTCAGACAGTATACCATGTTTTATATGTAAATGGTATCCTAGTAAAAAATTAAGAGTAAAATGTAAAATTTGTTTTTTAGAAGCTTGTAAAAAATGCTTAATACAGAAAGAATTTATAGAATGTTCAAAATTAATTATTATTCCAGTATTAGTAATTCTATCTATAAAATTTAACCATCTCCTTCTATTACTTCTTTTATTTTCTAGTTTCATTTTATTAACAAAACTTACAATTGCTTCACAATCTGTTCTTAGAGTAATTTCTTTTTTGGAAATAATAAATAATTCAAAAGAATCTAATGCATAATTTACTGCCAGTAATTCTAAATCTATGCTACTTACATTGCCTTTTTCTTTATAATTTCCACTATTATATCTTACTATTTTTTCAGTATCTTTATTTGTTTAGGCTTAATAGACTCAGGATGTAGTCATTGTATAATTAATAAAAGAATTATACCAGAAAAATATATAATAAAATCAAAAGAACCTATAGAAGCCCAACAAATGGATGGTAATTTTTATAGTTATCAAGATATTTTAAAACCAGCAAAAATTAGTTTTGAAACTAATTGTGGAAGAAGTACAGAATATACTTTACCAAAAGATTCAGTTTGGGTAAGAGAATTATCTTTAAATACAAACTTAATTTTAGGATTAAGTTTCTTGCTAAAAGATAATGGTAGTATAATAATAAGTAAAGATTATATGCAATTACAAAAGTTTACACTTTGTGCACCTACTTATAATAAGATTATTCCATCAGAGTTTGCTGAGAAGCGTGGTGGGATAAGAGAAAAAGAAAAAGAAGAATGTGAGTGTAGTAAAGAAAGAGAATGTCAATTAATAGAAAATGAAGAAATAGAAAATTTAAATTTTTTAGAAGAATTCTATGAAGATTATGAAGACATATGTTTAGATTTTATAGAAATTGAAAAAATTTATGATTTATTAGTAACAGAACAAGATATTGAAAATATGATTAGTAAACTTGAAAAATTAGAAATATTAGGAGAAAATATTCTTAAATATTGGGATAAAGATAAAGTTTTTTGTGAAATAAAAATTAAGAATCCAGAATATATTATTAAAACTAAAAATATTGAAGCCACAAATCAAGATCAGGAAGATTTTAGAATGCATATAAATGATTTACTAAAATTAGGAGTTATTAGAAAATCAGAAAGTCCTCATAGATCAGCAGCTTTTATAGTTAGAAAACATTCAGAAATTATTAGAGGTAAAAGTAGAATGGTAATTAATTATAAAAGATTAAATGATAATACAATAGATGATGCTTATAATATACCAGATAAAACAGTTTTAATAAATAAAATTCAAAATTGTAATATTTTTAGTAAGTTTGATTTAAAATCAGGATTTTGGCAAGTTAAGATGCATCCAGACTCAATAGAATGGACAGCCTTTACTAGCCCAGAAGGACATTTTGAATGGCTTGTAATGCCATTTGGTTTAAAAAATGCTCCTAGTATATTTCAGAGAAAAATGGATAGTATTTTTAGTAAACATAATAAATTTATTATTGTTTACATAGATGATATTTTAGTATTTAGTAAAAATAGACGTGAACATAGAGGTCATTTACAAATTCTTTTTTCAGAATTTATTAGACATGGCTTAATTATAAATAAAAAGAAAATGTTTTTATTTAAAGAATATATAGAATTTTTAGGAGTAAATATAGGAAGAGGAAAAATAGAATTACAACCTCTACAAATTCTTTTT
>NC_036238.1:2584866-2585004 GCF_002742605.1 Olea europaea var. sylvestris | reverse complement strand
ACTGTTTTTAAAATAAGCCCTGAGTGACCTCTCAAAGCGTAAAGGCCCAGTGGAGAGGCTAGGAGACGCATAGAAGAGGGAAAGGGATCACTGTTTTAAGAATTCTTGATAAGGGAGTGCCAGTGGTGTCCTTATAAG
>NC_036238.1:2542313-2584655 GCF_002742605.1 Olea europaea var. sylvestris | reverse complement strand
CTTATAAATAGCCCCCTTCAACAGCCTTATAATCTCTGAAATATATATATATATATATATATATATATATATATAAAATTGGATGTTTTTATATATGCCGGATAGCATTATTCAAACAAGTATCAAGTATCAGACATGATGGCCCATCGGGGCATAGCCCAATGGTGTAAAGGACAGGAGTGAGGTTATCTCACACCTTGCTGACAGCCGAAGTGTGGGGGTTCGATTTCTGAGACATGTGATTGAATTTCTTGTAGGCGCAGTGTACAGGTAGCTCTTATTTCCTGGCCTGTTGGGGCACATCCAGCGATTTATCTCCCTCACAAAGCTCTAGGGGAAGAGCTGTGGGGGCCTCAAGGTTGGGTTCAACCATTTTTTTTTCCAGCTCAGCAACACACACCATACGAGGTATCAACTTCAACTGTTGTCTGTGCAAAACAGAATATAAAACTTCCGCAATAAACCAAATCATTGGTGCACATTGCGTGTTGGGAAGCTAGCAAAGAGAAGATCAATGGCAAGAGTAGGCGGGCACCGATACTGTTACAAAGATGTGCTTCCATTCACAGCCCTGGTGGCGATGGAGTGCTCCAACGTCGGCCTCAACACACTGTTCAAATTCGCCACTAACCACGGGATGAGCCGCCATGTTTTCGTCGTTTACGCCTATGCAGTGGCGGCGCTTGTCCTACTTCCGGCGATGTTTCTCTGTAGAAGCAGATCGAGAGTACTTCCTCAGTTGAACTTCTCTATCATGATCAAAACTTTTCTACTCGGAGTTATTGGGTGAGTGAGTTTAACTCTACACATGTGACTGTTTTCAATTAGTGATTGGAAATCATATAAGTTCATGAGTCTCCTCATTGAACTTCTCCTTCATGATCAAGTTTTTTCTGCTCGGAATCGTAAGATGGGTAAATTGTTCAATTTACGTATCTAATTTAGTTCAATTAGTGGTTAGAATTGGGACAATTTGAATGAATTGAACTTCTCTCCATCATGGTCGGAATATTTCTTTTCGAAATCACTGGTTGGGAAAAATTGTTCAATATACACACCTAATTCACTTGAATTAGTAACTGGAAATCGAGAAATTCGATGAATTAAAGCATTCTGATTACATGAATTTTGTGGTAAGACAGGTGTGCATCTCAGATCATGGGTTATACCGGAATCAGTTATGGATCACCAACGCTTGCGTCAGCCATCAGCAACCTGACGCCGGCTTTTACTTTCGTGCTTGCCATCATATTCAGGTTTCTTTCACCTTTAATCCTTTTATTTGTCCTTTTCTTACCTCTTCCAGCTTTACTGATGTCCTCTGCCTATGATATTTTTGGTTTGATTTTTTTAAAGATCAAGAGTTGAACTGGGATTTTTTTTTTTAATCAGAATTCTGATGTGAATCGATGAGTTCTTGACTTGTATTAATTATTGCTTACTCTATGATTTTTTGCTTATTACAGAATCAGTTTCGGCCTATTTGATTCAGTTTTGACAGCTTTGGTTACATTAGATTGGATTATTTAGGTTAATAAGAGTTAAAATACTCCAAGTTGGACCAATGATTAGATAGCTTATCGTCGATTGTGGCCAAGAAGTCTGTGTGATAATCACATAACTTACGACTCAAAAACTCTTAAAATTTACGCAAAAGGAAGGGTTGACTTTGGATCTTGCAGTGAATTCAATAAATTATAGTTGAAGTCCCCAATCTATGGTAAGCACGTAATAACGTTCTTATGACAACTAAGTCATCAATCTTTATTCTGTAGTAAGTTGCTCATCAACCTTATTGGGTAGGAACCACATAATTAGTTACATCGAATTAAGATAATCCTTCGACATTGCTTCTTCCACTCAAACCATTACTTTAGAAATGTAGTTATACCATTTCTAAACTCGGTAATTGAAAGCTAACATAGGATTATATTAAATTACTTGACTATCGAAAATTTTTTCACATACATATCTTCTTCGGTGCTATTCAGTACCATTGAACAGTGCTATGAATGCATTATTTGCTTTGTTTGTCTCACCCAATTATTACTAGATTATCAGGGCAGTTGCATATTCCCGAAAAGGATAGAAAAGCATGTCTTGGAATTTCCTTCCAATATTAGATGGATAGAAAGCTAAAGTTGTGCCTAATTGAGTTTTCTACTTTTCTTGAAACTGAGGAAGTGGTCCCCTTTGTAGGATGGAAAAGCTAGAACCGTCGAGCACAAGTAGCCGAGCTAAGGTGGTTGGCACCCTGGTCTCAATATCAGGTGCATTTGTAGTGACTCTTTTCAAGGGTCCAAGCATCAATTCCCCACCTGACAAGCATCAAATTCTACATTCATCACGATCAAACTGGATTATTGGCAGCTTATTTCTCACCATTGAATACATTTTGGTGCCAGTGTGGTACATTGTTCTGGTCAGGATACCAAAAGCTAATTCTTACAATCTTTTATTGGGAAATTTGCAGATACCAGTCTCAAAGTTTTACAAATAAAACATTAGTCTCCATCCAACTTTTTCTAGCTCAGAGATTCTCAAACTCCCATTTTTGGTGCAAGTCAATCCCGATTGAATGAAATCATCAATCTTTTCCCCGTATGACCAACCATAAAAATGCAAGGTATAAAATGCTTAGACGTGACATCTTTTGTTCAGAGCAAAATGGGTCAATTTTGGATAACTCTCAGAATAAGTCATTGTGTAAGACAAGTGACTATTTGATGGAAAAATTGACAGTTTTCGTCAAGTAGAGACCAATATGACCATGCACCAAAAGTGGATGTTTGGAGGTATAAAGGGGAGAAATTTGTTTAAAAAAAAAAAAAACCTTTATGATCTATTTTTGAAAGTATGGTAACTTAGTTTGCAAACTTCCCCTTACTACTAGTGCTGATTTTTGAAAAATAAATGGAAATTGACTTGGTGTTTTATTCATAGACGCATATCATGAAAGAGTACCCAGCAGAGCTGACACTGATGTTCTTCTACAACTTATTTGTGAGCATCCTAGCTGCATTCGTAGGTCTCATTGCTGAACCAGACTCTAGCAAATGGATAATAAGACCTAACATCTCGTTGGCCTCTATCTTATGCTCTGTAAGTGATGATAATAGTTGCTTGTTCCTTAATTCCCACCAGACTCTGAAGTTTGACATTGATAAGAAATAAAAATATACAGGGGGTTTTTGGCTCCGGCTTGAACAATGTTATTCATACATGGGCCTTGCACTTAAGGGGGCCAGTCTATGTGGCCATGTTCAAGCCATTGTCCATTGCCATTGCAGCCGCCATGGGAGTCATTATCCTTGGTGATACTCTTTATCTAGGAAGGTACGCCTATACACTACCCTACCCCTCGCACCTAGCAACAAAGCCCTGATTGGGCTCCATTTTATCCAATAAAATAATATTACACGTAAATCTAAAACTTTTCCTTTTTTTTTAACCATGCATTCTTTGAAAAGAAAAATACTATTCCAAAATACATTTTCCCCAAAAATGCATTATAATGAAGCTCTAACAGGGGCGAAATAACTACTTTCTGTTTTCCTTGTGCTATTTTGCAGCATCATTGGTGCAACGATAATAGCGATTGGATTTTATACTGTAATGTGGGGCAAAACAAAAGAGGGGATAGCCGAATTTGATGAAATCAGTGATCTGGAATCTGTGGCTACGCAAAAACATCCCTTGTTGCGAAGTTACAAAACTGAAGGGACAGAGAAGAGGTGATTATTATGCAGAGAGTAATTCTCTCTTATGTAAAACAGATTATGTATAGCTTATAATTGAATCGGTATGCAGAGAGTAATTCTCTCTTATGTAAAACAGATTAATTCTCTCTTATGTAAAACAGATTATGTATAGCTTATAATTGAATCGGTATGCAGCGAGTAATTCTCTCTTATGTAAAACAGATTATGTATAGCTTCTGATTGACTCGGTATACAGAGAGAAATTCTCTCTTTTGTAAGATAGATATTTATAGCTTAGCTAAACCCAAATATCAGAAGGTAAAGCTACTACCTTCTTTCTTTGCTTCAAAATTCTCCTGCCAATGAATTTCAGAATGCAATTTCCAGATTCTCTATAGTGAGATGTAAATTCTACAAAATGTGGAGCTCTTGGTAGAACTTTGATGAACTAATCTCAACTCCAGTGAGATCCCAGGGCAAAATAATATCAGCATTATTTTGACACTGAGAGTCTTTCCTTCTTTGTAACGCGAAGTTCACCAAGAGAACAGTGAGTTTTAATCAACAACAAATATCGTAAATAATAACCGTAAAATAAAATGGAAAGAAAACGCAGAAAAAAATAAAGATGAACACAAGATTTTTCACCCTAAGGTAAAAGGTTTAGAACCGGAGTTCCTAATCCCCTTTTGAGCTTCCGTCAAACCGGAAGAAAATCACTATATCACTGAAATCATCAAAATTGAACGGTCCAGTACAGATCTCTTGGCACTCAGTGGAAGTCACGCAACATTTCCCAAAAATAAGCCTCACAAATCATAACAACATTCACTCAAGAATGAAGGATCAAAGCCTATACATCAATCACTCAAGATCTATACACGGCTGGTGATTTTTCATCATAAATGGGCTAAAAGAAAGAGTGCAGTAGAGAGAACAGAAGAGAACCACAGAGAGAGTTTGAGAGGCAGTGAGAGAACTGAAGAGACTTCAATTAGAAACCCTAGGGTCAATTATAAATCGAAGCCACTAGAAGCCCTTTATCCAACGGTATAGGGGAGAACACTTGGCAAGATCTGAAGTATCCGTTCTTATTAAAAAATCGTGTTTTCAGCAACACGTTTTTACCACAATAATGGGCAACTTGAATTATCAATGGATAACCTGACCCACAAGCCCAGCTTCTGAAAATGAACTAGCCCATCATCATTGTGCCATAATTTCTCCACATTCTCCACCTTGGTACAATGATTCCAGTTTCATCTATAGTGATTTCTCCAACTTTTTGACATCATTTGCTCTTATTCCTGATACACAAATCAGTAAAAGTTAATATTCAATTGTTTTAAACAGTTCAAAAACTTGTTTAAAGGCAGCACTTTGGTTCCAACATCAACAGGATTAAATTGTGTAGAAATCTTTTCAAGTTTAACAACACCTTGAGAAATTACATCTCTAATAAAATGAAATTTCACATCAACATATTTTGATCTATTATGAAGCACATGATTTTAATCAAATATATAGCAGATTGGCTATCAGAGTGCAAGACAACATCATTTATGTAACCAAATTCATTTAGAAGTCCTTTTAGCCAAATTCCTTCTTTAAATGCATCAGTAGCAGTTATATATTATGCTTCAGTTGAAGATAAAGTAACAATCTCTTTAATTGTGATTTTCAGCTTATACAGGAATTACATAAAGTGTACACATAGGCAAAAGTTGATTTTTTGTTGTCCCTAACACCTGCATAATCAGAATCTATGTAACCCCTCAAGATAACACCTTTAGATTGTCTTTTATACTCAATTCCTAGGTCATAAGTTCCTTTTATATATCTTAAAAGCCACTTCATAGCTTCCCAATGAACCTCACCAGGGTTGGACATGTATCTACTCAATACACTTATTGCAATTGTCAAATCAGGTCTAGAACAGATCATTAGATACATAACTGACCCCACAACATTAAAATATGGCACTCTAGCCATTCTCATGAACTCTTCTTCAGTTTTGAGAGATTGGTCATTAGATAATTTGAAGTGATTTGCTAAAGGTAAAGTCACACTTTTAGCATTAGACATTGCAAATCTTTCAAATATTTTCAAAGCATAAGATTTTTGATTTAGACTTATTATGCCCTCTCTTCTATTTCTTTTAATTTCGATACCAAAATTTTTTCTAACAGGACCTAAGTCCTTCATTTCAAATTCAGATTTTAGTTTGTCTTTAATTAACTCTATTTCCTTTATGTCATGACTGGCCAAAATAATATCATCCACATAAAGTAGAAGATAGAGTGAATTCTCACCTCCGTTTCCTTTACAATAAAGACAAGTATCGAAATTACTTATTTTAAAACTAAGTCCAAGTACAAAAGTGTCAAATTTCTTATACCATTGTCTTGGAACTTGTTTTAAATCATAAAGTGACTTTTTAAGAAGGCATACTAAGTCAGAATTTTTATTTACTTCAAAACGTTTAGGTTGTTCCATAAAAATGGTCTCTTCAAGATTTCCATTTAAAAAAGCAGTTTTTACATCTAATTGATCCAATTCCCAATTGAATTGAGCTGCGAGGGCAAGTATAACTATAACAGTTGTAAATTTTACAATAGGGGAAAATATTTCATTAAAGTCTATCCCCTCCTTTTGAGTAAAACCCTTAGCTACAAGTCTGGCCTTATATCTAACGCCGTTCTCATCTTTTTCACCTCTTTTGATCTTATAGATCCACTTGCAATCTATAACTCTCTTTCCCTTAGGTCTCTTGACTAAGGTCCAAGTTTTATTCTTCCTCAAAGATTCTATCTCATCATGCATTGTAGTAAGCCAATGTTTAGAATTCTTGCTACTCATAGCATCTTTATAGGACTCGGGTTCATTCTCAATGAACCCCTGAACAGTAAGAAGAGACATTTCATCATCAAACCTTACAGATGGTCTTATATGTCTCATTTCTCTATCTGTAGCAAGTTGATAATCATTTAAGGGTTGATTTACTTCAAAATCAGATTTATTCAGATCAGTTTCATCAGTAGTTTGAGCCACAATTTAATTATTTTCAATCTGATCAGGTTGTAGATTATCATTATCAACTTGCTCCACCTCAATTTCAGTTCCTCTCCCTTCATTTTCAGTCTGACCATATTCAATTGTGTTATTTTCAGATCTCAAACAAGGCATATTAGATTCATTACACACCACATTTCTACTCAAAATGATCATATAACATTTTGTTTGTTTTACCCAAAGTCTATACCCCTTCACCATAGCCCAAGAAAACACACTTTAGGGCTCTAGGTTCAACTTTTCCTTTAGATTGGTGTGCAAATGCTACACAACCAAATTTTTTTTGATTTCTCAAATCTACAGGTTTTCCTGTCCAAACTTCTTCGGGTGATTTGAGTTGTATAGCACTTGCGGGGCTTCTATTTATGAGATAACTAGCAGTTTTTACAGCTTCTCTCCAAAATAACTTGAGAAGAACGGAACCCAGTAACACACATCTAACTCTTTCAAGAATAGTTCGCTTCATTCTTTCAGCCAAGCCATTTTGTTGTGGGGTGTGTGTCACTGTTATGTGTCTTAGAATACCATGCTCTTTGCACAATTCATCAAATTCATAATTGCAAAATTCCAGCCCATTATCAGTCCTCAACACTTTAATCTTTTTATTTGTTTGATTTTCAACCAAGATTTTTCATTCTTTAAAAGTATTAAAAGTGTCAGACTCATGTTTAAGTAGAAAGAGCCATTTTTTCTTAGAAAAATCGTCTATGATTAAAAGAAAAAATCTGAAACCAGTATGTGTGGGCATAGAAGCTGGTTCCCAAAGATCAGAATGCAAATACTCAAGAATAGACACAGATTTATGCATCTCAGGCAGAAATGGGAGTCTATTTTGCTTTCCTAGTATGCAATAATCACAAAAATCGAGTTTCTCAATTATATCTTTACCAAAGACACCTTGTTTTTTCAAAATCTGTAAGCCTTTGTCACTAATATGACCCAATCTTTTGTGTCATAGTTGTGACTTATCACTGTGGGCAGAAATTGCTGCTGACGTGGAGTCAAAAAAGTTTTGAGTGTGTAAAATGTAAAGCCCATGTCTCTTGGGGGCTTCGGCAACAAGTTGAGAGCCCCTCAAGATTTTAATGTATCTCTTGTTAATCACAATGTTGTAGTTTAGGTCATCTAGGACACCTAAGAATATGGGATTTCTTTGTAGGTCAGAAACATACCTAATTTTTTCTAAAGTCAATTCATTATTATTCTCAAACCTTAAGGTGATTGTTCCTATTCCTTTTACCTGACATGGCATGTGATTACCCATTAACACTTGGCCTCCATTTACATTTTCAAAATCAATAAACCACTCTCTTTTAGTACACATATAAAAGGTGCAACCTGAGTCAAGGATCCACTCCTGACTAGGTGAATTGCGTGTAACAACATAAACCTAGTCTGCATTGTACTCATTTTTATAAGCCAAGGTAGCACCACCATCATTATTAGACTTATTTTCAAGTCATTAAGTATCTTATGGCAATCTTTGATAAAATGACCTTCACCTAAACAGTAAAAACATTTTTTACCCTTAGTCTTATTTTTCATTTTATCTTTAAAGTTCACCTTCTTCTTGTATCCAGATTTCTTATTGAAATTGGCCATCTTTGGATTTGAATTAGGTTTGGACTTAACCATCAAATTTTCATCACTAATAGATTCTCTCTTTTCAGATTTTAACTCTAACTTTTTGTTTCTCAATGTATTTATTATCACGTCAGTAGTCAGAGTCTCCCTTCCATATTCAATAGTATTTTTAACATCTCTATATTTATCATTTATTGAATTTAACAAAACCACAACCAATTGTTCTTTTGAGAGTTTCTCATCACAGTCGGCTAGGTCACGGGATAATCTATTGAATCTATCAATGTTTGCCTCAAGATCAAGAGATGGATCCAATTTGAAACTAAAAAATTGTTTTAGAAGATACACTTTATTAGGCATGATTTTATTCAAATAAGTATCTTCCAATTTCTTCTACAACTCAGCAGTAGTTTTTGTCTCATCAATTTCTCTTAACACATTGTCAGACAAATGCAAGAATATAGAACTCCATGCAATTTCATCAAGTTCAGTTATCTTAGTTTCTTCCATATCATCAGGCCATGACTCATCAATGACTTTTGCACATTTTTGTTGAAGTAAAAGAGCTCGCATTTTCTGGCACCAAAGTCTAAAGTCTCATTTACCATTAAAGATTTCCAATTCAAATTTAGTTGATATAATCAAAACACAATTTGACTTTTGACAGTACAAGCAGATCACATAAATTTTGAACAGTATTTGCAACATGCAGTATCTCAAATATCATACACAATAATTAATATGAAGTGTACAACCAGCAAGTTGTATGGCACAAATTATTCAGCAGTAACACTCAGCAGTTCATTCAATTTCCAGATAACCAGTTTACTCAAAAAACCAGCAAATTATCAAGTCACAGTAATATCATCACAGCATATTTTATTCATTCCATACAAGATACTTGCAAGAATCATAAAGGAATATTAAACCATCGACCTTTACTCAAGATAGCCCTCAGATTCCCGACAACTCACGATTTCTAGACAAAGGAACTATCAAGAAGTCTTCGGTTTAAATTTTACCACAGTTGCAAGAGTCACAAGATAGAATCAGATAATATATACTGTAACTTGAAGATAAATGGAATGAACACACCAAAAAACCCCTATTAGGGTTTCAAGGATCAACCGAAAATTTACAGAACCAGTTCGAGTAGTTTTGAATTTTTTGACACCAGTACCAAGAACCCCCGTCACGAGCTCTGATACCACTGTAACGCGAAGTTCACCAAGAGAACAACGAGTTTTAATCAACAACAAATATCGTAAATAATAACCGTAAAATAAAATGGAAAGAAAACGCAGAAAAATATAAAGATGAACACAAGATTTTTTGCCCTAAGGCAAGATGTTCAGAATTGGAGTTCCTAATCCCCTTTTGAGCTTCCGTCAAACTAGAAGAAAATCACTATATCACTAAAATCATCAAAATCAAACGGTCTAGTATAGATCTCTTGGCACTCGGGGGAGAAATAAGTAACTTAATTCAACTTTCACCAACAATAATATTAATTATTACATGACTTATTTATTTATAAGAAAAACATGCAATTAAGCAGGAGAAACCAATAACAAATGGAGTGACGATCTCAATAACGCACCTTTGAACGTAAATATGGAACAGAAACAGTAGAGAACACAAATCTATCAATAATATAATATGAAGGTAGTCTGCCATTAGTATGTACTGGGATAAAGTGTAGCGACCAAGAAAAAAAAATATTTTGTGGCATTTTAAAAAAAATATATTTTTTTGTAGGACTTGAAAATAATTCGAGTTATATTTAATATGTCTCCATGACCCTCCAAAGAGTTCAAAATAAAGTTTTGGTCACGATGGTAAAGTTTTGCGCACTTTTTTTAGAAACTTTTGTAAGGTATCGAATTTTTAATAAACCACGATTTTTTTTTTTTTTTTTTTTTTTTTTTTTTTTTTTTTTTGATGACATACTTTACAGTAATTGTTGCTTATATGTTAAGTTCTTAATTGAAAACAGAAAAAACTATATAAATTGATAATATAGTACCAAACAATCCCAATTTCATTTCATTACATCTTTCTCACTTGGAGTTGTCCTTTACTAATGCATCTCCAATTATTTTTTTATTTCATTATCCTTCAACCTGACTTTTCATTTTCCCCACTAGACTTGTCATTTGAATCATCCATTAAATGCCATAACCTTTCAAATCATTTAATGCCCATTATGTTAATTATCACACACACACACACACACACACACACACACACAAAATCCCATTTCATATGAAAGGCATCCTAGACATTTGTAACTCACCAATTATGTACATAATTAATGTTTCACTAACATTATTTTTTTAATCCCAATTTGGCCATTACCATTGCCATCATTCTTTTGCAATTGAAAATAAAAAATCTCCTATAACCTCTAAGGCCACATTTTTCAATCCCAAACTATTATACTTTTACATAAATTTATTTTGCTCCTTTTCCATAGATTAAAGGAACCTCTAAATCTAAAAGTTCATTTGAAGAAGAGGCTTAGTATGCTGCAATTTATTTTGTACATAAAAAGGGTATTCAAACTCCAAGTGTTTAAGCCAGGGGTGTTTTGGCATTTCTGTAAGTGATGTAAGAATTATTTGTTTTCGTTTTGCATTAAACGTGTTATTGTGTTACTCATGATGAAAACGCCGTTTGGTGATTCAAATAAGAGAAAGAGATTGAAAGTGACACTAATGACCAAAGTTTACACTTGTGTTATTGTGTTACTCATGAAGGAAGCACCGTTGGGTGGTTCAAATACGATAAAGAGATTGATGATGACACAAATGATCAAAGTTTACATTTCTGAAAATATATATTTTTACAATTTACTTAAGTGTTTTCCTACTAGGTATTGCCTATTCATATAACAGATCGTATGGTAGGACACAAATTGGGAGAATTTGTACCTACTTTAAATTTTAGAGGACATGCAAAAAGTAATAATCGATCTTAGCGTTAATCTTTTTTTTTTTAATATATGATAGATAGATACTTATGATTAATTAATAGGAGGCAAACCCTATGTGAAAGAAGAAAAAAATAGAAGTATACGCTTTAGGTCGACATATATCTCTATTAGCTGACAAAGCAAGAAGAGTAATTCATCAAATTCATGGATGTTCCTATGAGGAAACACTTATGATACTAGAACTCATGGTCTATAGAGCATGTTATCGCATTTGAAAATTGCTTTACTCTGCAGTAGCAAATGCTATTTACAATATGGATTCCAACGAAGCCAATTTAGTCGTTAGTAAGGCCGAAGTTAACGAGGGTACTACTGTGAAGAAATTCAAACCTTGAGCTCGAGGACGTAGTTATCTGATAAAAAGACCTACCTGTCATATAACTATTGGAGTGAAAGATATATCTTTAGATGAAGAATATGGATAGATATATTCGTTAAAAAAACCTAGATGGAAAAATAAGTATACAACTAAGGTATATCATGATATGTATAGTATTGGGGGAGTATGTAACAAAAAAGAAATCCACTTGGTTGAGTTTGGTAGAGCAGGACTACTTTAAGATAGAGACGATAACTAAATAATACAATTGTTGCTAGACCAGACCAGATCACTTGTTGTTTTATCACTGAAGTCACTTTAGTGGTGAGGCTGTGGAGACAGTGCATCCTCAGGTTCAAATCCTGTTAGGCACTTCAGGGTACCACCTGTCGACACTTGAGATCTCGCAGGAGATGATGGAGACAGACTTTCTTCAGAATTGCCATCATTTCCTTACAGCGTGTCATTGGCCTTACATGATTGGAATCATTACAATGATCGCTGTGCGAATGGTGTCTTCTTCTTACGTCCTGAACCTAGCATCTCAAGCATTCGCCTCTTCTCCCCCAAGGCCTCATTCAACTCGGCAAGTTCTTGGGTGCAGCCTCATGTGCTGTCTCCCTCTCTGCGAGCTAGCCGGCAAGAGTAGCAGATTCATCCTCTCTCTCCTTCAAGAACTCCTCGAGAGATTGTAGCACCCTCCATGCCTTGGCCAGTTCCTCCTCGTCCAGACGCCAAGTTCCCCTCTCCCCTTCCGGTTGAATGAAGGAAATCTTCGGGTCTGGCTTTCCTGCTTCAGCTGCCATTACCGCTGCCCTGACAATCCACTCACACAGGTAGATATAGTTTGGAGAAATTCCTCGCATGAGTTCGCTGGATGTTACAGCCACCTTGTATGCATCCTTCCATGAGCCCACCCATCGGGGCTGTCTATCCATGTAGGGCAGAATAATCTTGTGCGCGAACCCAACAAGGTATGGATACAAATAGCCGTTCATGAGGTTCGTGAGTACCTCGCTGAAGATTTTGATCTTCGAAGTCTTATGATGGCTAAGGCAGCAAACCATTGAACACTTTGATACATTTATCGACTCGAACATTGGAGCAACTTGGTCGAGCAGTAGCCGTCTTGCGCAAGGCTAAATTGGGTTATGGATAATTGTGATTACAGATGAGCAGTACCCGAAAAGGGTATGCCCCAACTGCACAACCCCATGCTCCTTTTGCTTCATGCTATAATAATGCACTTCAACATCCTTGACGCGGTCTTTCGAGATCATTAACACTAGCGCAATGGAACGTTGACACCAGGTTGGATGGAATTTACTGGAAAGAAAGGGTGGAGCTTAAATAACTCACTCAGAATGCTTTTTAAAGGATTACGTGGTACAATTAGGTCAAATAAGCCCTTTTAGAATAAATATTCAGCCGCTTGTGAACCTAAAAATACTGTTTTATTTAATGTTTGTTCAATTACTCTTTTACCCGCAAATGCAATATAGGAATTGGGTTCAGCAATATTGATATCTCCCAACATACCAAAATTAGCTATTACCCCACTCGTAGTGGGAGATGTAAGGATTGATACATAAAATAACTTTTTATTCGATTGATAATCATATAAAGCAGACGATATTTTAGCCATTTGCATCTAGTTCAAACTTCCTTCTTGCATGCGTGCCCTCCCGAAAGCGCAAACTATAATAAGATGCAGAAATTTTTGGTAGCGTACTCAATCAAACGGGTGATTTTATCCCCGACTACGAATCCCATACTACCCCCGATAAACTGAAAATCTATAACCCCAATTGCCACAGAAATATCATTTAGTTGACCTATGCTATTTGAACAGCCTCAGTTAATCCTGTCTTTCTTTGATAAGAATTAATACGATCTTTATAAGGCTCCTCCTCCGAATGAAATCCAATGGGATCTAGAGAGACCATGTCTTCATCCATAGGATGTCAAGTAACGGGCGATTGAAAGTTTGATTCTATGTAAACTACTCATTTTCAAACGATATCCACATTGCTCACAAATATTTGTTTTTCATTTCAAAAATTTCTTATAATTTAATCCATAACAATTTTTGCATTGAAGCTACAAATGCCTGTATTTTTTAGTTACAACGAGATCATTAGACCTTTCTCTTAGAGTTAAATCACTACTCTTCGTGTGGGTTCGTATACTAGACCTCGCGCTTTCACTACTATTTGTATGTTTATAAAAAATACACCTAGAAATGTAACTGTCACTACTATCACTTACAATGGACGTATCCATATAGATTTGAGACTGAAGATAACTGTCAATACAACTATTAATGTGATTATTCCAACTATATTGAGTATCATACATGTAACGATTGTAGTAGGGATCTTCACTAGTAGATCCATTATTCAGATAACAAGAATTACGATTACTATAAAAAAAAACTTTCTAGTTCACTCAGAAAAGAAGATCATTGTCAATTTCAAAATCTAATTTTCAATATCAAAATAGATAGAATAACTGTCTCCATTACTATTTCTAACTAAAAAATTATCATCAGAGATGAAATTTCGAATGTCCTTGGTGTCGAATAAATGATCGATATTACTGTAACTAGAATTGTCACGACCCCTCCAACTATGAATATTTTTAGCTTTTCGGATTTCTTTTTTGTCCCATACTCTCCCAATACTATACATGTCATGATATACCATAGTTGTATACTTATTTTTCCATCTAGGTTTTTTTAACGAATATATCTGTCCATATTCATCATGTAAAGATATATCTTTCACTCCAATAGTTATATAACAGATAGATCTTTTTATCGGATAATTACGTCCTCAAGCTCGAGGTTTGAATTTCTTCACGGTAGTACCCTCGTTAACTTAGACCTTACTAATGACTAAATTGCCTTCGTTGGAACCCATATTGTAACTAGCATTTGCTGCTGCAGAGTAAAGCAATTTTCAAATGCGATAACATGCTCTATAGGGCATGAGTTCTAGTATCATAAGTGTTTCCTCATAGGAGCGTCCACGAATTTGATCAATTATTCTTCTTGCTTTGTCAGTCGATAGAGATATATGTCGACCTAAAGCGTATACTTCTGTTTTTTCTTCTTTCGCATAGGTTTGCCTCCTATTAATGAATCATAAGTATCTATCTATAATATATTATAAAAAATAAATTAATGTCGAGATCTATTATCGCTTTTTGCATGTCCTTGAAAATTTAGAGTAGGTACAAATTCTCCCAATTTGTGTCCTACCATACGATCTGTTATATAAATAGGCAAATGTTCCTTGGACTAAGGTTTTTATTCCTTAGCCAAGCGTACCTACTAAAGCGCCTCTATTACAGAAGCGAAAGCAATGTGCCCCAGTCGAAGAGCATCTTTATAAAAGAATGAATGGGAAGCAGGCTGGGTATATATTTCTATAGTTATGTTTACTTCAGCTTGACTATAGTCCTTCAATCGTTCATACAAAAACATCTGGAGAAAAGGAGTGGACGTGAAGTTCTGGATGGCCTACCTCTCTATGGACATCTGAGAATATCTTACTATTTCATCCCACCTTGCATAAAGTATAACTTGTGGTACTCATCACCTACTAAAATTTTACAAGTTGACTCACGACATGGCAGTGGTTTAGCATAGTGGCGAGTGTTCGGTGATTTGGAAATATTGGAATGACTATGCATAAAGTTTATTTGTTGTTGGATTGAATTTCAGATTCTGTCCTCCTATTTGAAAATTATATAACTTGGGCTATGGTGCATGTTTTAGAGTAAAATTGGTGGGGTTTGAAAGTTTAGGAGAATTTTAACCGTGGCCTTTGAATTTTTCTTAAAAAATTATCTAGAGAAAAAGTTATGTCCGTTTTAGTAGATTGTGTAGGATCATATTCGAATTTTCTGTCCAACATAGTCGAACAATATTTTAGTACCTCAAACATTATCGTCAAGAGCCCACTTTTTTATATGTTGTACGTATTAGAAGGTAATAGTCTCTGTTAAAATTTCAAAATTTTTAGTCGACGTTTGTTAGGTCAAACATATTGTTCAATTTACTGTTGTGCAACTAGTATTTGTGGATTTTTCCCAAAATCTTTTCCAAAATCAAACTTCATCATAGTTGTCTAAGTCTATGTGGACAAATGTCACTCAATATAATTTTTTTTATATTCCAAACTCTAAAATTCTTCTCATTTTCAATTTATTTTGGTTAACATCAAATGGGTCAAACCAAAGAAAGATTGATTTTATAACGCTTCGGGTTCCAAGAATTTGAGGCGTTACAACTTGGCATCAAAACATGGTTTATTTTCTATAGACTTGCATTAGAAACCATATCTTAGGTGTGTTGTGTCACATATAAAGTTGATCAATTTTTTTAATGAAGATCCTAAGCATTGTGCTTGCCATAGCTGCACTATGCCAATTTTGAGGTAAAGAAAGTTTTATAAATATGCTTGTATCTATGTAATGAGTATGAGAAAGTTTATTTTAGATACAATATTTGAAATGTATGTATAAACATCAATATATGTTGGAGTTTGAATACTTTTATGGATAATCATTATTTTACCAAGTATTTTTGAAAAAGTGACCAATTAAATGTTTATTTAAGTCCTCAAGAATTAACTAAAATTTATTAGACACCCATTTATTGGACTTTGAATAATTGTTATGAATCAGATGGTACGGATTAAGAAACTTGTAGGAAGACTAGTTCATCGATGCCTCGTTGATATGAGATTGTGAGGCAATATAAAGAGTTTCGATGGAATTTAATGCACAACATAGGCCATCACATTTGGGAGATGTTAGTAACATGAAGGGAGGTAAGACAACTAGGCCATATGGTCACTGGTTGTCAAGCTACCTGTCTCCTTATTGAGACCTTACCAAAAGAGTGGCTAGAGGTGGTCGAATCGATTTATAGTTATTTATGGGAAGTTGTTGTGCTTACCTTACCTCGAGAGATTGATTATGAGGCCTTCTACACAGAGTTAATTGAGCAGTGAGAGTTGGCCCGACTTGCGATCCCCGAGGATGATAGTGTATTTACTGAGATGCCCATTAGTAAAGATGCACCTTCAACTATTTCGATCGATGAGGCTTAGCCTTCTAAGAAACCTAGGATTCATGAAGCCTAGATTAATAACGATAATGACAATGATGAATTTATAAGTGAATTTTAGTAGTTTTTATCAGGTGTAATTGTTGTTGATGTTTAGTAGGATTTCTTTTATGATTCTGTGGACTAGCGCCAGACTCTCTTTTATTATTTTATGTTCCTCCTGGATGATTCTTATGAGATATTAACAAAATATGTTGAGCTATAAATCTTTTTTTCTTATGTTGTGCAAGTATCATTGACTTATCTAAATGATATTGCAATTATTTTGGTATATACAGATATGGCACAAGCGAGGATAATCAGGGAGTTAAGGCGGGAGATTGATGAGTTGAAACAGACCTTGCCAGCTCAGGCTACACCTCCAACACCTCGAGCTTCACTAGTTTCCCAAGCACTGCTAGCGCCACCAACACACCCGACTGCACCGCCTATTCCGACGGTAGAACAATTTCGTAGATATTGACCACCCTACCTTTGAAGGTGGAAATGACCTTCTAGCAGTTTACGAGTGGTTGCGTATTATTGAGAAGATCTTTTAGCACATCTCTTGTCCAGAAAATCAAAAAGTATTATGTTTAGAGTTTATGCTAATTGGAAGAGCATGCCATTTGTGGGAATTCGCATCATGCATTCGCACCGAGAAGGAACAACATAACCTAATTTGGAATCAGTTCAAGATGGAACTAACAGAAAAGCTTTTTCCACAAGCCATGCGAGACTATAATGAGATAGAATTCTTAAGACTGGTACATGGAGCATTCTGAATATAAGAGCAAATTCGAGAAATTGTCCCGATTGCCCCACATCTTGTAAGTACTAAGATCATGAAGGCAAAACGTTATGAGATGGGCCTGAGCCAGAGATTAGGCGGATTGTGAGTTTACATGATCTCACCATTTTTCAAGCAGTGGTAAAGAAAGCTCAAATAGTAACCTATTCAAGGGTGAAGTTTGTAAATCAAGGACACCATAAGGACTTCGGGAAATGGAAGTGAAAGGATAGAAATAAGAATACTGGACAATATAAGAAGCAAACGCATATAGCTCAGCCAAGCAATCCTTTATCCCAATGTCCTAAGTGCAACAAGTTTCACAAAGGAGAATGTTTGTATGGAAAGGCTATAAGTATGCAACCCGACAATGTGGCTTCTTCATGCACATTGATTAAAAAACCTGAGCAAGAGAAGAAGGGAAAGGAAAGGGTGTTTGCTTTGATTCAATATGAGATTGCCAAAAATCCAAACGTGATCACAAGTATTTTATCTGTCTCTAATATTCCTGTTTACGTCCTGATTGATTCCTGTGGGACACATTCATTAATATCTAATACATGTCTAGCTAAGATTAATGCTTCATGTCAAAAGAATGATAGTGTACTAGAGGTTAGTATGCCATCAGGGGAAACTATTGACACGGATAGGATAGCAAAGGGAATATAGATAAATTTTGATAGACTAACTTTAGAGGCCGACTTGTATGCTATAGAGATGAAAGATTTTGATATTATTTTAGATATGAATTGGTTAGGTGAGAATCGAGCCATGATAGTATGTTTTGAGAAAGAGGAAAATTTTTCGAAGACCGGGAGAAAAGGAGTTCAGATTTTATGGATCGAGGAATAAGGCCCTTCCTTGCATCATCTTCGCTTTAAAAGAGGAGAGCATGCTGAGAAAAGTTGACTGTCAAGGATATCTTGTCAGTCTTACTAGCACCTTCACTCAAGAAAAAAGTATTAGATTATGAACCAATAGTACGGGAGTATGTTGACGTGGTTCCCGATGATCTACTGGATACTCCGTCCGATAGAGAAGTGAAATTCAGGACAGATCTGATACTTGGAGCTACTCCTGTAAAGCTCCATACCGAATGACACCAAAGGAATTACAAGATTTGTAGTTAGAAGAACTTCTAGACAAAGGATTTAATAGACCGAGTGCATCTTCATGGGGAGCTCCGGTACTCTTTGTAAAGAAGAAAGATGATACTATGAGGATGTGCATTGGCTACCGTAAACTAAATAAGTTGATGATTGAGAATAAATATCCCCTTCCTAGGATTGAGGATATATTTGATGAGTTGAAGGGTGCATTCGTGTTCTTGAAAATTGATTTAAGATCAGGCTCGGTTGACATACTAAAGATGACATTTAGGACCCGATATGGGTTGGCTTGACGAATGCCTCCTACGATATTTACGGACTTGATGAATAGAGTGTTCTATTGGTATTTGGACATGTATGTCATCTATTTATTGACGACACACTGTTATACTCGGGAAATTCTAATCAACATGAAGAACACCAAGGATAGTTTTAGAAACATTGCGTGAAGAGATGTTATATGTCAAATTCGAGAAATGTGAATTTTGGCTGGAACGAGTGGGGTTTCTAGGCTATACTATTACAGTACGAGGAATTGAAGTGGATCAATCCAAAGTCGAGGCTGTGACCAACTGGCTGAAACCTACTAATGTTGGAGAAGTGTGAAGTTTTATAGGTTTAGTCCACTATTATCACGATTAATGGAATGATTTTTCAAGACAGTGAGTCCTATGACACAATTGACTCGGAAGGGTACTAAGTTTGTATGGTTAGAGAAATGTGAGCAGAGTTTTCAAGAGTTAAAGGTTAAGCACGTATCCGTGCCAATGTTGACTATTCTTAACTATTCGGAAGGTTTTGTGATTTACAGTGATACATCCAATCTTGGTTTTGGATGTGTTTTGATATAAAATGGGAAATTGATAGCTTATGCTTCGAGGCAATTGAAGCAATATAAACTAAATTACCCTATACATGATCTTGAATTAGCAACGGTGGTAAAGGCCTTGAAGATTTGACGCCACTACCTATACGGAAGCAAGTGTGAGATTTATACCGATCACACGAGTCTCAAATACTTTTTTACCCAGAAAGAGTTAAATATAAGACAACGACGGTGGTTAGAATTGGTGAAGAATTATGACAGCACTATCTTGTACCATCCAGGTAAGGCTAATGTAGTCTCTGATGTGTTGAGTAGAAAGAGCATGGGATAGTTGTCAGTGATGTGCACAAGGCATGATCATTTAATTAGAAATTTTGAGAACGTGAGAATGGAAGTATTATCGCTACTAATAAGGACATTGGAAATGTTAGCAAGTTTTACTGTCAAACCGACACTGCGCGACAGAATAATAGCTGCTCAGAGAGATGATCATTTTTTGGAAAAGATCAGGGCTGAAGTGGGAACTGAAGAAGAAAGGATTTGAAATAGTCGGGAATAAAGTCCTCATGTTTAAGGGCTGACTGTGCGTGCCAAAGGATGAAGTATTGAGGAATGAGATTATGACTGAAGCTCATTCTAATCTTTACGCCGCACACCTAGGTGGAACTAAAATGTATAAAGATTTGCGTGATACATTTTGGTGGAGAAATATGAAGAGAAAGATAACTCTATTTGTGTTCAAATGCATAATTTTGTCAACAAGTGAAGGCTGAATATCAGTGGCCGTTGGGGCTGTTAAATCCTATGGATATACTCGAATGAAAATGGGAGAAGATTGCAATGGATTTTGTCATTGGCTTTCCCAGATCAAATATGAGGTCATGATGCAATCTGGGTGATCGTGGATCGACTGACAAAATCTACTCATTTTCTGCCAGTTCACATAGATTTATATTAGAAAGATTAAGCAGCTTCATGGCGTTCCGATTTTTATCGTATCTGACAGAGAACCAATGTTTACTTCAATGTTTTGGATAAACCTTCTAAAAGTTATGGGTATCAAGTTAACATTTAGTACTGCATACCATCCTCAGATCGATGGATAATATGAATGAACTATCCAAGTTCTTGAAGATATGTTGAGAGCTTGTGTTCTAGACTTGGGTGGTAAGTTGAAAGATCATTTGCTGTTAGTTGAATTCGTATACAACAATAGTTTCCAAGTTACTATTGGCATGACACCATATAAGACTTTGCATGGTTGACGGTGTCGTTCGCTATTGTACTGGGACGAAGGTAGGTAAAGGAAAGTTTTAGGTCTTGAATTAGTCAAGAAGATTGTAGAGGCTATGTATAAAATTAGATAAAAATTTAAGATTGCCCAAGATCGTCAAAAGAGCTATGCTGGGAAAAGAAGAAAATAATTGATTTTTGAGGTTGGAGAGAGTATTTCTAAAAGTGGCTCCCATGAAAGGAATACTACGATTTGAAAGAAAAATTGAGTCCTAGATTTATTGGTTCATTTGAGATTCTTGAAAAAATTGAGAATGCGGCATATCGTTTAGCATTGTCACCCGAACTATCAGCAGTGCACAAAGTATTTCAAGTTTCTATGTTAAGAAAGTACATTCCAGATGCTAACCATGTTGTGAGTGTTTGATCACTAGATGTCCAGAGTGATATGACATATGAAGAAACGCCTGCAGCGATTCTAGAGAAAAATGACAATGTTTTGAGGAATCAAAGGGTTCCATTAGTTAAAGTTCAGTGGGGTAAACATAGTAAGGATGATGATACTTGCGAAAGGAAAGAAAATGTTTTAGCCAAGAATCCCGACCTCCTTAAACAAATAAGTTAAATTTCAAGGATGAAATTATTTTAAGTGGGAAGAGTTGTGGTGACCGATAAAGAAAATATATCTTGTGGCTTTTTAAAATAAAAAAATTTCTTGTAGGACTCGAATATAATTTGAGTTATATTTATTATGTCGCCCAGATCCTTCCTAAGAGTTCAAATTACTGTTTTGATCACGATGATAAAGTTTTACGAACTTATTTTTAAAAACTTTTGTAAGGTATCGAATTTCTCTTAAAAGACGATTTTTATTATTTATTTATTCATGGTCTTGTCTTTGTCATAATCTTGACTCTTGAGTGGGCAAGATCATGATTCCAATCTAGTCCTTGTTTGTCCCATATATATTTGAAAAAAGCTAAGTTTACACCACCCCCTATTAGAGGGCCCCAACCCCTAGTAAATGGCTGTCAAACTAAGTGTACACATAGCATTTCTGTGTATATATATAATTTTTTTTAAACTCCTTTTTTTAACCCATTGTCAATAACGTATTTTTTAAAATTCATAGCTTTTTTTTATTAATTTTTTAATCTAAAAAAAATTATCAACTTTGATAAAAATTTACTAAACTCCCATTTAAAAAAAAAAAACTCATTTTCCCCATATTTATTTTCAATCATATATTTCATGGGATACAGAAGTATTATGAATTTTGAACTACACATTTTATCAACTTTTATTAAAATTTATTAAAAATATAATTTTTAGTCAAAAATCGAACAAAGTTTAAAAATCTGATTTTAATCAACCAAACAAGACCATAAAAATGGAAAGTCGATTAACGCATATATTGAGTCAAAGTGCATAGGTATTTGTTTGTAGAAATTAGTTGTTAAAATTTTAAGTCAATAAAAATAAATTATAGATAGAGATAATTATTGTGTATCCATAGTGTATTTAAAATTAAATTTTAACTTATGCCTTTAAACTATAATGTTGGTGGAGATTAAAATTAGATATTTTGTAGATTTTGATAAAACGTTAATTAAAAGCGTGGTTGAAAAATTATGAGTACCATTAAATATGTGGTTTAAACTAATTATTGGCTTCAACTTAACTTAAAATCTATATTTTACTCCCTCCCAAACATGCCTATAATATAACCAAACATGCACTAATAAATTTTAAAAATATTTGGTGCACTGGTGCCAAGTAAACATTTTGGATAGAAAAAGCAATAATTAATTTTATTTACCACTTGGATCAAAGTATGTAAAAAATAATCTTGTGTATAATATTTAATAATGTGTACTTTAGACAAGAATAGTATTTAGAGAGAATACAGGACGTCAACATATGGATGTGCTACGGGGGGTCAGCATTGGCTAGAAATGGTTCAATGAGAACATTAGCGATACTTGTTAAGGCGGGTGCTTGGTTTGTTTTTAAATTTTTTCTCTTTATCTTTACATTTTTCTTAGGGAGATGCTATATGTACGTTACGTTGTACACACGGGGTTTACACCCTCTCTCACATAGCATATGGATGTTCCATGGGGGTTGGGATCAGGGTTGGTGGCCTCTGCCTCAGGCCAAAGACCATTAGGGGCCTAATTTTGGCCTTTTTTCTTTAAAACAAGTGAGTAGGCCCAAAACAAGGTGAGGCGGCCCAAGACTAATTATCCAACACCCCTAAATCCCATCCCAACCCAACTTATATATCCAAATCCAATTACCAAACTTCCCAAAATTACCAAAATTCCAAAATCTGAAATTAGATTCATACGATCAGGGCTTCTCCTCGTCTAAGACTTAAGTGTATGTACTCGTCTCAGTTCTCCGCCCTTTTGGCGTCGGCGCTTCATTATCATACGCCGGTCGAACCATCGAAGACTTGAAGTAGTCGAAGTGTCGAACACTCGAACTTCAATTCTTCAAAGTCTGCAGAAGCCAGAAGCGCCTGGCCGCCTGCTGCCCTAGTGCCCCGCTCCACTGCCGGCTGCTCGTTCAGTAACTTCAGTCGTTCGTTCGTAAGTGGCAACTATGGCATGTATTATTTAACACTCTTTGTCGGTTTTCTTTATCACTCACCTCTGCAATATTAAACAAAAACAATTATTGAAATTTTCGATAAATATTTTGTAAACTTTAGTAATTTTATTGCCCTTTTGATAAAGAATATGTTATATGTGCATCCACTAACCAATCCCATTGCTACTATGTTGAATAGGAAGAGAATCTTGTTATAAAATTATAAATCTGTGAAAAAAAAAAGTTTGAGTGGAAAGTGGACGATTCGTGTCTAGACTCTGAAATTATTGGGAATAACACCTAATTTGTGATTCTATGAAGTGAAAGAGCAAAAAATAAGATCAACTTTCATTTTAGTGTTTTGGATAAGTGCTGCTGTGCTAAGATTCATGTCTCGGCTCCAAATTCATTGAAAGTAGGTTTAAGTTTGTAGTGATTGAAAGAGCAAAAATGGCATCAAAGTACAATTGTATGAATTTGATGGAGAGGTAAAAGAATTATATCCTACTCTAGATTTACTAAATGTAGTGTTTTGTTTAGTTGAATGAAGTGAAGTAGCAAAACTAGCATCAAATTTTAGGAGTGCCCTGAATAGATTCACGTGCCGACTCCAAATTCTGATAAAATTAAGGATAAGAATTACCTTTGATTCATAGGTTGCATATACCATGATTGAAGATGGTCAGAAAACCTAAGCAAGATCACATTCTTCTTCGGATAAGCATAATACAAATACAACATTACACTAAATCTTCACATTCTTTTTCTGATAATTCTAGCCAATTATTTTTATGAATTTTTGCTTGATCACATGTTTTAACTAAACTGAAGTATTATAATTCATCATCTACTTGTTCTTTCTTTCGTTTTAATCCATCATATACTTGTTATTTCCTTACATGTTTCTTTTGCTATGTTAGAGCATCGTTGATCCAATCCAAAAATTTCTTAAAATTGTGATCGGCTTACTCCCAGTTTAGAAAATGGGATCATTCTCAAGGGTGTAATTCCACAATCTTTATCAAAATTCCACTTCTCAAGTAAGCAATGGCCTACCCTAACTTGTTATTGAAGCGATTGAAAATTTTTGAAGCCTTATCGACTTATATAATTGCGGCCTGATCGGCTTATATGATTACTTATTTTGGGATGAACAATTACACAAGAACACGTAGTAACTATATTGATAACGGTAATTGTGAGATGATTGAGTTATTTGTAATTATTTTTTAGGTTAATCAATGTACATTAGATATAGACTCATACACGATGCCTCCTAAATGTTTGGTTGTTTTAATGTTAATTTTTTAAGTTAGCAATGTGTTGCATAATACACCGTTAAATTTGTATTTACATTGCTTTCGTTGGGGGCCTAATTTATAGACTTCGCCTCAAGGCCCGTCAATCACAGGACTGGTCGGGATTGGCTAGATATGGTTCAATGAGAACATGAGTGATACTTGTTAAGGTGGGTGAATAGTGTGTTTTTCACTTTTCTCTTTACCACTACTTACATGTACATAATGTTGTACACGAGTTTACTCCCTCTTCACATGTAGGGGGGTTGCGCACAAGTGAAAGGGTGTAAATCCGGGAGTACACCTAGTGGTGTACAAGTAGTATTTTCCTTTCTCTTTAAGTTTGGTTTAAATTATTGTGTTAAAGTGTTTTACACTTGCCTTCATATACACGCACATGCGTTATTATTGGTTAGACGAATGTGTTCGTTTAGGACAAACTTACTTTAAATACACAAAAAAAAAAAAAAAAAAAAATTTAAAAAAGGGAAAAAAAAGGGTAAGGAAAAAAAAAATATAAAAAGAGATTGGATTAATCTGAAAGAAATTAAATTTTTTTTAAGAATAAAAAGTATCTTCTTCAACTACACCACCATCATCCACTCATCCCCAAAAGTGGCTAGAAAACGAGCTAGCTCCTCAACCTATAAGCAACTCAGGTGTTTACCTAGGGACCATTTTACATGCGTCGAGTTTTTTAACCTAATCACTTAACGACTACTCACAATAGGGGATGGGGACCACATTTTTAGATTTTTTATTCATGCGGATCCCACGTGCGTGTCAGAGGAGATAAACAATTTGGTACAATTTTTGGTGTACAAATAGATTTATTCTTTACCTAAGCATCAATATTTTATGGCCGAAAAATTTTAAAAGTTTTTGTTTGTTTATCATTATTTTGAAACTTTTTTTTTTCAAACTCATTTTTAATTACATATTTCTCACAATAAAATATTTTACACTTAAATCAAAAAAATTTCTTACATTTCATCACACATTAAAAAAAAAAAATCATTATTCTAAAAATCATTTTTCCTACTTTAATGGCAGACAAATAGTGGCAAAATAATTTTATTGATAGAATCTTCGAGTCAAATTTCTCTTAAGATATAATTAAAAATATCAGTTTCATAAATTTAGTTTTTAGACATAAATTATGTCGATAAATAAATTAAAGCAAGTTAATTAATAAATATTACTAATCAATAAAATCTATGATTAGGTGGTGGAGTAGTTGAAGAAGATACTTTCTATTCTTAAAAGTAAAAATATTTTTAATAATAAATTTTCACAAGTGCCATTGTGCTTTATGTGCTGATGATGGTTGTTGACATGACATGGTTGTCGATAATTTCTAGTGGATGTGTGTCGATGATTGTTAATATATTATAAGTTTCAAAATCTCCATAAGTAGTTTTGTAAGTGATCATTTACTCTATAATTTTTTAAGTTGTTATTCTCAAAAGACGCCTTTATATACTTCTTCTAAAATTTTCAAAATTGCTTGAAACATCACTTATGAAGATTTATTAGCTCATCGAATATTCGTCACATTGAAATGGAATTTAGACCTCATATTAGTCTCTTTTTGATCACTATTTCTCAAAACTTATTTTTAATCATAAATTTTATTGGGTTCACAACTTTTATCAATTTTTAAATTATATATTATATTAATTTTTTTTTCAAAATTTATTAAAAAAATAATTTTTATTGAAAACCATGGAAGGGGCTTGTTTTCCTATTTTCAGTCCCTACATTTTGAATTAAGTGTTTTAGCTGTCATTGAACTTAAGTCTATGTCGTTGATTGGTCACTTAAGTTTAAAATGTCGAGTTTTGATTACTAAACTTAAGTCCATGTCTTCGATTACTCATTGAAATTTAAAATATCGAATTTTGGCCACTTGACTTTGAAAAATATTGTACATTACTCATTGTTAATTCGACATTTTCCGAAATTCAACAATTATGTTAGTAAGTAACGTATGATATTATCCAAAATCCAGTAATCAAAACTCGATATTTTAAATTTCTATGAACAATTGAAAATATGAACCTAAATTCAGTGATAAAATCTCAATACTTTAAACTTTAATTACTAATCAAAGATACGAAGTTAAGTTCAGTAACTATTGGAACAATTAATTCCTACATTTCAAATCTCCAAAACATCTCAAAATCAAGACCCTTTTTTTTCCTACCCAATCTTTTTGCTTTATCGCTGCCGCTAGTGGACTCACGAGGGTCAGATACTCTTTCGAATTCCCGTGAAGAAGCCCAATTATACATTCTCCGAGACAACAACACGCTGAAATCGGAGCTCGGTCGGTATTTTCCTTTTCCTTTTTGCTTTTTTCTTACAATTATAAGCTGTATTTTTCCTCGAATAAAAAAAAAAAAAAGATTGAATTATTGATTTTGCATCTCATTTAATTGTCTGCTAATAATTAGGGTTTTCGATTATTTCTCACTTTGGTAATGCATTTAATGGGAATAATGTAAGCAAGGTATTCCTGAGGTGGGTCATGAGTTTTACATATTTCTAGTCTGATTTGGTGCAGGGATTGAAGTTGAAGAGTAACCAAAAATGGCGGATGAGAAGGACGCTTTTTATGTTGTGCGGAAAGGGAACAATGTTGGGGTGTATAAAAGCATAAGTGATCTTCAAGCAGTTCTTCGATCTTCTGTAATTTTCCTCTATCTTGCTTAGCCAATTTTTACTGAAAATTCTGGCAGCATTTTGTGTGTGTAAATCTCTTGCTAAGAGTGAAGTTGTTCTTTTGGGTTTTTTTTTTTTTAAATTATTATTTATTTATTTAAATGATACATGCATTTTAACATTCAATGGGCATTGTTGCTTCTCTATTTTTTTTTTGTCTTCATTAATTTTCTTTCTGAGCTCTTTCATTAGAAATTCAACGACATTGTCTTGCATTGAATGCATGGAAATTTTGTGGAGGATGTTAGCTAATAATGTACCATCAATAGATGATAAATTCTTATCAATGTTAATTTTGCACAGCTAGCAAGTGATGCTGTAAATATGTTTCATGATTACTGTTCTCTTAATCTTGACTCTTTCATTTTTTTTTCCCAATAGAAAATAAACAAGAGAAGTCTGAGAAGAATTTCATAACAACACGTTGCCTGAAATTTCTGTATCTTAATATGCTTGTTAGACAACTGAATATTTCAATGGGAGCCATAAAGTATTAAGGTTGAATCGTGAACGGATCACAAATTTGTTGCTTGTCAAATTCTTAAAACATCTAAATTTTACGGCCTTTAAGGTCTTTCCTAGTCAACTCATCCACAACAGAAAACATCAATGTTAATAAAAAAATTGAAAGGAAGCAACTTAGAATCCTTTTAACCTTTAATTACATCGAAATGCATTGAAATACAAGGATGGCTAGTTTTGGATAGATATTTTATCCTTCTTTTGTTATTCTAGCTATACGGAAGCCTTTTGGCTGCTGTCTTTTAGCCTTCTAATGCATCATGTGATACATAAATTTTGGAAGAAAAATAAATGGAAAAGAAAAATTCTGGCATTTTCAATTTACTAATCTGAAGATTCAGACTCAAAAATGTTCTGACCACTAGAGAATTATGAAAATGATAGAAGAGATACAAATTTAGGAAGTCATCCTTTCTAGGGTAAAGTTACAGAGATCAATGGGGTCCTTTTCTATGCTATTTTTATCTTTGACTTCATCGTTTTGTGATATTCCAATTTCCAAAACGCCTTAAAGTATGGATATTGGGGTTGTATTTGCTCTCTCGGTGTCTCTGTCTGTCCATCTATCTATCTATAAGATTATCTTTGTGCGCAATCATGCGCTTGGGTGTAGTCTGTTCAAAAGTTTTTAAGAGTATATTATAAAAATGTTTACAATTGTTATATATGTTTTTTCCTCCAGGTAAACGACCCTTCTGTAAGTGTGTTTAAGGGGTATGGTTTGTCTAGAGAAGCTGAGCAATACGTTTCCTCTCATGGACTAAAAAATGCAATTTATTCTATTGATGCCGGTAATGTTCAAGACGATCTTTTTGGCAAAGTTGTCGCTTGCCCTTTTCGGGTTAGATTCTTGACTTTGTATGGAGGATTTTTTGTTTAGATACTTTATAATCTTCCTTTTTATGTAAAGTTTCTTAATATTGAATTATGCTTTTAATACTTATTATAATTTCCACTTTGAAAAATTGGTATTAAAGCTGAACATTTTTCATTGGCTTTTAGGCTTTGTTTAATAAGCATGGCTGCCTTTTAACTTTTTCTTCATGATATAATGATGGTTATTTAATGTGTGTGTGTGTGTATATATGTGTGTACACACACACACACACATTTGTGTGTATATATATGTATATACACATGGGTACTTTCAAAGGTAAGATTAATAATCTTCAAATTGATGAAGATATTAAGCTTGAACTCCTCAATCTTACTGATTCAAATTCCAGTTCTGATAATGAGTCCAACTCAGAGTTAGAACATATTTATCAACATCAAGAAGATTCTGATGCTGAATTTAATTCAAATTCTCAATCCTCTTGAAGTCAAAGTAAAGAACTTTGTGATTGTAAAACTATAAATGTTCTTGCTAAAAAAAAAAGAACTTATTAAAGAGATTGTTGATCAAATTGAAGACCTACAACTTAAAAATAAGTTTAATTCCATTCTTCCTTCAAAATCAAAAGTTGAACCTTTCAATATGCAAAATGTTTTTAATTGTTTTGAAACTTCAAAATCACCCTGTTCTTATTTAAAATCAGAAGTCAATTCTATGAAATTTCAAATTTTTATTCTTGAACGTCAAATGAAGGATGTTAGAATGGAAGTTTCTCTTCTCAAAACTCAAAATAAGAAACAAAAGTCAAAGACTTCTTATTTATCCACTCCTAATTCTTCTGGTGAAGAATCTAATCCTCTCATTCCTTCAACTATTCAATTTTAAGAAGAAATGATTAATGTTTTAATCGTGTTCAACTTCAAAAATGATATTGCAATATGACTATTGTAGTCAACAAAGAATTCAAATTTACATCTAGAGTCCTTATTGATTATTGAGCTGATCAAAATTGTATCCGTGAAGGATTGATGCCTACAAAAAAATATTTTGAAAAACTATTGAGTGTTTTTATGGTGCTAGTGGTAAGAAACTCAATATTTAATATAAACTTTCAAAAGTTCATGTTTGTAATTTAAACATTTGTTTCAAGAATATTTTTTATCTTGTAAAAAATTTAGATCTTGTTCAAATTTATCATTTTCAAGCTAATTCAAAAGGTTTAATTACAAATATTTTTGATCAAGAAATTTGTTTCAAATTTACAAATCCTCCTTATAAAGATGTTAATTCTTTAAAACAAGTATCAATTTCAAAAATTAAAAATCAATCTTAAGAAAAATCATATTAGATTTCTCAAAGAAGAAATTAAATTTCAAAGGATTGAAGAATAATTACAAAATCTTTCAATTCAAGAAAAAATTTCAAATTTTCAAAAATAAATGGAAAAAGAGATTTGTTCTACTATTCCAAATGCTTTTTGGGATCGTAAGAACATGTAGTATCTCTTCTATACAATTCTGATTTTTATGAATCAAATATTCCTACTTAATTTCGTCCTATTCAAATGAACAAAGAATTGTTAGACTTTTGTATCAAGGAAATCAACGAGGAAAATCAACGATTTACTTAAAAAATGTTTAATTTGTTCGAGCAAATCCCCTTGGAGTTGCTTAGCTTTTTATTTCAATAATTCGGCTGAAATTGAACGAGGTGCTCCGTGTCTTGTTATCAATTATAAACCTCTTAATACTACTTTTCAATGGATTAGATATCCACTTCCTCAAAAAAAGGATCTTTTGAATTGATTATTCAAGGCTGTTATCTTCTCAAAATTTGATATGAAGTCAGACTTATGGCAGATTCAAATTAAAGAAGAAGATAAATACAAAACTGCTTTCAATGCTCCTTTTGGACAACAAGAATGGAATGTTATGCCATTTGGTCTAAAAAATGCTCATTCTGAATTTAAAAAAAATCATGAATGATATTTTCAATCATTTTTCAAATTTCATTATTGTTTACATTGATGATCTTATATTTTAAAAAATCATGATCTTATCCTCTCGAGGCCGACGCCACACCCACTACCCTCCATCCTCCTCAGCGGCATCGTACCTCCTGTCACAATATAAACACCGAAAACCATTACACCACTTATTGCGATTGAAGGCTCGAGAAATGGGAGCTTGGTGGGGTTGATTTTGGCTTAACTGCGATTTGCTTTAGTCTGCTGGTCGGTGTGTATTTTTCGACTTCCAACTATTCTGTTCACTGCCCGAGCATATAACATACTGTGTACTTTTTGCCTGCGACAATCTTGGCGTTTTCAAAGTATTGTGAACTGCAGGTGAGAGGTCTGTAATTGTAGAATGACTAATTGTGTCGTTATGTCAATTTGAAAATTCATGTTATTGGCTTCTGGATAAATTTTATCATGTTGGAAATGTAATTTGTTTGATTAATCCAAGCTTCTACCGCTACGTTGCCGGTTGTCTGGATAAAACTTGTGTGTCGCCATCGATTTACATGATGTTTTTATCGAAATCCAAGCAGTCAAAATACTATATTCGTTTATGATGGAAAAGCAATTTAAGAAATCTAGGAAGACATCTCCTACATTTTAATTAGTTGACTGGTTATGGTGAAAAGGATGGATAATAGTTAGGTTAACAGTGAGTAGTCATTAGACAGTTGTGAAGTTGGAAATAGACTTCTTGAAGGGCTTTAAAAATTTATAAATGGATGTTGTCTTTTTAAGTATTAAATTTTGTTCTATCTTAGCTGTATGCCGATTGGGTACCTTTTGAATGAAATGCTGAATTAGAGAAAGTTGAACCAGCTTATTTGTAAATAACAAATGCTGAAGGAGAGAAAGTTGAACCAGCTTATTTTGATTGCATTCTCAACTGTTGTTGTACGTAACCGGGGATTAATTCATCCCAATTGGTGTTTGCACATGTATTTTGATGTATGATAATGGGTGAGGCTAATTTTCATGTCAATTTCACTTGTTATATATTAGTATAAGTTGGTTTGGGTATTTTGGGACTACTTCGGACAGATAAAGATGAGTAATGGAGAAGTTCATTTGCGATTGATTTATTCCACATGCTACACAATTTTATGAATTATTTATATAATGGTTTGTACAATTGATTTATGTGCTTGTTTCCCATCTAAGGATATGAAAGGAAGGAATGCTGGAACTTGTCACAGTTGTAGAAGCGATGGGCATTATTTCAATGAATGCCCGCGAAGACGTCGTTGCCCAAGGTGTGCACATGGATTTCAGAAATGTTTCGAAGTTGAAAGGCAGACGTGCAACAATGGGCGATTATTCAACACATGTAGTAATAAATGTGGATTTTTTGAATGGGTCGAACTAGGAGAGTTTAGCAGAGAATCGAGTACCATTAACGAAGCGCTCAATGTTGCGGCAAATGAGAAAGTCGAAGATTTGCCAAAAATGTTCGAAACGCTTGCTCGAATATCCGACGAACGAGACTTAGAGATTAACCTGAAAATTACTTTTCGTAAGGGAAAAGGAAGATCGGAAGGAAACAGGAAAGCAAAGGAGGCTACTTGATTAGTTGTTTTGTGTTGAACATGTTAATTGAATTATGTTTGCACTATAATCCTCGAATGACGTAAATATGTATGTTCGATCGGAATATGGTTGTAATGCAATTTAGGTTTGTGTATTCATTACCTATTGCCACTTTACTGTCTCATCATGTGTCATACCCACAATGATTTTCCAGATTTTCGTATGATGAAAATAAAAACATAAAAACGTTACGAACTAACTAAAAAAAATTTAGATTTGTATCATTTGCTACATTATAGCTGTATAAAGCAACAAATTGGTTTTCGATAGTTACGTCATTTATATGTTCAAATACCGCAAAATAAACAATAAGTGGCTCCAAAATACTCCAAAGAACAAGCTACATTTCATTTAATTTATGCCAATGTACTTAAAAAATAAAAACAAAGCTCATTTGCTCTATATGACGACTACAAATTCATCCACCAATTCAATGTTTAAGAAACTACACATGCAATGCAGTAAGAACAAAAACATGCTTATACAAGCAGCCACTCAAGTCTTGCATGTGTAAAGTAGCATACTGAATTGCTATGTTCATGAGTGATGGACTCCAAAAATAAGCAGGGAAGAACGCATTTCCTGAATCAAAATACGATATCTGACTAATATATGCATCCTTGTTACGTGTACAATATATACATCTCTCCGTTCACGAGGCTTAGCTTCTCCTTCTGATTAACCTTCCAGATTGCAATTGCTAATCATTCTGTGAGTTGGTTATAAAATAAACAAACATATTAGACAAGAAACCAGCTACAATGTCATACGCATAAAAAGATATAGCCGCCTCTTAAATGCATCAACACATTAAACTGGTACTAAATTGACAAAGCACATAGTTACATTATATTTTCACCCTATCTTCATAGCCAAAAGCAAAAATGTATATTAACTAAATATAAAATAGCAAAAAGAAGAAAACATCCCTCACAGTGAGGCATTTATTCTATAGCTGTATAGAAGGAAGTTATTGCAAATGAAATGAAATAAAGAATTCCAATGCAAGAAGAAGTAAACTTTCTTCCAATGTTATTCGAAGTAAAAACTAGAAATCCCAAATTTGAGAAAACTTACGATACGAACGGCCTACCTTGTTAATGTCGGAGCTGCAATCCTCCAATTTATCACTTTAGGTCATCTAGATGCTGTAAATGCGGATGGAAGTATGAAAACGAATGACCTATCGTATTTTGGACAATATGGAAATAAGTAACCAAACACAATACAAATGTGTTTAATGCAATGAGGATTTAAATATTGTATTCACCTTCGGCATTGAGATCAACATTCGTTGACTATGGCGAGACCCAATTCGATGACGGCAAGTCTTCTGTAAATGTTTGACTTTGGGTGTCGCCCTGCATCACACAACAGCGTTAATAAAAGTGCAACCTAGTAATCAAAACAAACAGAAGGTGCTAACTAATAAGAGTTGTGAATATGAGAAAGGTATCTATGTGGAATATTGTTGTTCAGAAGCCATAATTTTAGGAACTACCTCTTCTATATTACTTTGTCTAGCTCTCTGTCCCTTTCCTTTATTCGATTTCGAAGTTTCCTACATATAAACCCGAAACTAGATTTAGATTGTACTAGAAATGAGATGCTAACATACTACATTACCCCTGATTTCTTTGACGTAGACTCCAATGGACTTCTTTTTGAAGCTTTCATGGTGTGCCTTTTTGCTTTGTTAATTTCGAATCCCGTATGCCCTGGCTACCGGTAGTTTGCGCATCAATATATGGTGAGGCTAAATGAAGAATATGCTACGAAATGATACTATTTCCAGAACACAACTTTGTTGACATAAGCTCCGTAGCTTGAGATTTTATCCAGTCCATTATAGCATGTGTCTGGACTTAGTCATCTGTAGCAAGATAAGCCACTTGCGAAAAGGCCTTACACATCTTGTCATATCTCAACTGTCCTGGAGTACTGACCTAACCATCGTAGTGCACTACAACTCTCGTGTATGCTCTAGTGACATCTCTCCTCCATTTCCGTAGTGTGTACTTCTCGGGCAATTGTGTGATGTCGTCTCGAATCAATACCGCAATTGCATGTCTGCAGATAATTCCCTGAACTCGAATAAGTGGCAACTGCAAATTATTTCACGCTGCTCCAAATCAAATGAGGCAAAATTTTATTTTTCCTCCGGTGCTCGTGATACATCACATCCTTACCCACCTCATATGTCGTCCCCGAACATCCCTCAAAAGAAGAAACGAGGATAGTAAAACATTCCCTTGAACTATCTTGCACTTCTCTGAACTTTGAAATGGTATAAACTGATTGGAAATGCTTCTCAATTTCATAATTCGTTGCATAGGGCACCATTTGGGAGTATGACCTGAAATTAGCGTGGAACTCCTTCTCCACTTTACTTCTCAATGCTATTTCGTACTACTCTACAAATTGCTTCAAAGAGGTCTTCGAATGCACATACCCATCGAAGAACGTGTTCATACTCTCACTTCGTTGAGTTGTGGACATCCATACCCATAATGTGGTTCTTAAGAAGGAACCCAACGATCTCTATTATGATACAATACTGACAACCAATCATTTTCATGCAAGTCATATGTATCGATCGTCTGTTGCCATCCTTCTTCAAATTCTTCAACAGTTCGTGAATCGTAAAACACATTATGGAAAGTCGAAAATATCCTGCCTTTGTCAACATGATATCCAAACTTCTTCGGCAACTTCTTCAAAATGTGTCATAGACACCATCTATGTCTCGTGCATGGGAAAATGATCCCAATTGCGTTTTGCATGGCCCGATCCTAACCAGTAACTATTACATTCGGAGCTTGTCCATGAATGCACTCAAGCCACATCCTGAATAGCTAGACAAACGTATCCGTGTCCTCATTAGCTAACAAACCACAACCAAACAATATTGACTGGCCATGACGATTCACTCCAACGAAATGGGCAAACGGCATATTGTACTTGTTAGTGAGATAAGTGGTATCAAATGTCATAACATCTCCGAACTCTTTATACTCTTGCCTACGCCTATTATCCGCGCAGAAAACATTCTTTAGTTGAAACACGTCATCTAAATCAATGCTGAAGTAAAATCCCAAGCACTTTGCATTTTCGAAAAGTAGGACTGTATTGCAGTTACGTCTCCCTCTCCAAGTCGTGAACGTCTAACTTGTTTAATATAGTTTATGCAATCCTGCTCTATACACATTATGTTCTCATATCCACCTACTTCCACAACTGCAGAGTTGTAACTTTTATGTAACGGAAATCCTGCTACATCATTCACTTCAAGTTTACGTTTCACATTTGCACTCAACTCCCTATTGCATCGATACAACCAAGATTTAGAAGGACTAGTTTCATGGTTGTGATCGAGGTGGACTGTGTTAATTCTCCACCTTCCATGACTGTCTGAGGAGGATGAGGTCCTTGCTTTACAGTGAGTTTGACTAATTGGTTTAGGCTTTAAAGACCCACTTGCATTACTACTTCTTCTGCCTTCACGACTGCATGTGAAAGTTACATATCTCAGAATGCCATCATCCCCTTTTTTTTTGAGTTCCATCTTCTGACGGGAAAACCTATATCATAAGCATATCTCTTGTACATCTCAAACATGTCTGTTTCGTTGAACATCATACCCATCTCCGCTACAATCGTACCATTTTGTCCTGATGTTTCATTTTCAACCCTATTCATATTATTTGCAGCGCTCTCATTATCGGACTCCACCAACAATTCATCATACACGTCTTCCATAATCTCTTCCACTGCGACAAAATAAGTGGTAGCGCTTATCGAAGCATAAACCATTTACATTGCACCATGCACAAAATAAGGGGTAAAATGAAAACAAGTGACAGTTTCTTCACAATGACATTTAATGCATCGTATTTGCTGATCGACGACGGAGGTCATAAATATAACTAATATTTAGAACTAATTATACCCCAACTATTTAGTTGTATCGATTCTAACTGTCTTACGAACTATCAAACTATTGATTAATTGACTTCAATTTAAAATTAGTTAATTATGCATTTCATGTATACCTAATAATTTACCCATACGTTCTAACAAGTCAGTGACATGCAGAAATTCATGTTTTCCAACACAAAAGTACGATATTGATCTTAAAAAATCAACTCAAGCATAGAAAACACAATATAATGTTGTAAATCTCTAATGGAAATATCAATAGCTCTCACAGGTAAAAATGATTTAACGTAGAAGGAGTATTAAATAATTTCTTAAACACAACTAAAAAACTTAATTATAAACCAAATACTAAAAATGACAAGCGTCAAAAGGATGTGCCAGAAGCTTACATATAATTGCGTGCTTCTAATCTCTGACTTTTGTAATGAATATGCTAGCCGGAGGTCACAGAGTTAACCTGAACCATAGATTAATGCAGACCATAGTTAAGTCGAAATCAACCCCATCGAGCTCCCATTTCTCGAGCGGTCAACCGCAGTAAGTCGTTTAATGGTTTTCACACTGACCAGCAGAGTAATGTAGATCTCAGTTAAGCCGAAATCAACCCCACCAAGCTCCCATTTCTCGAGCCTTCAACCGCAGTAAGTGGTGTAATGATTTTCGGTGTTCATATTATGACCGGAGGTACGATGCCGCCGAGGAGGATGGTGGATGTGGCTTAGCTTCGAGAGGGTTTTGTGAGAGAACAAAATGGGGGAAATGCAGGTGTTCTTCAGGAGGTCGGGCTACAGCGGTGTTCTCCAGTGCTTATATTGTGACCGGAGGTGCGGCCGGATGGTGGGTGAGGCCCTAACCGAGAGGGAGTTGTTTTGGGGGAGCTCAAATTGGGGGAAAATGAGTGCACGGGTTATTAATGTTCTATTCTCCCTTCTTTCGTTTTGTTGTTGCTGTATTTTTTTTTTATTTAATTGCCGTCCACGTCACCAATTTTGAATTGCCTGTAAAACACCTGTGAAGAAGCCCTGTACTCCAAGCATCATTGTAAGCCAATAGAGCCGGTTTTAATAAACAGGCATGAGACTAAACCAAAAAATGGTCTTAAAATTGAGATTAATGTTTTAAAAGAACTTGCAACTCAGTTATAAAAAATATTATCTTCCCCTATTTGAAATAACATCAATACTATTGACGATATTGAATTTCAATTTATTGATGATGAAATTCTTCAAATAAATAAACTTTAGGGTAAAAAATTTCTCCTTATTATCCAAAAAAAATACTCCTCCTGATTTACTTTTTGAACAAAAAGCTAAAATGCCTATGACATTCTTTGGTAGTGGTATAATTGTTTGGAATATTGATAGTTTAAATGGGCCCGGGGGTAGAGAAGAGTAGAAGTAGAAATAGACAAATGTTTAAATGAAAATAATTTTATTGATATTTGAAAATTGAGAATACAAGATTAAAACAAGATTGAAATGGAACTTTGAATTACAAGATTGAAAATAAAAGATAGTAAAAGAATACAAAAATTTCTTAAGCTATCTAGAAAATGACTTATCTCCCACTAAATTAATTCTCTTTTAAGAGCTAAACTGAATTAAATCTTATGAGAACTACACTCAATTAACTATGAGGAGATCTTCAATATCTGATTTGCTTTTATACTTAAAATCTTGATCTCTGGACTTGGAAATTTCTTTAATTTGGAGAAGGGCTCTTGAATTATTGCTTCTTTTGAGACTTTTGCTCTGACCATTAGAAAAAGTTTTCAATTACCTTGAAAAGTCTTCAATCAACTTTAATTTGTTTGCTTTGATTTTGTCTTGTAAGTCACCATTCAAGCAAATTGTTGATGTTGAATAATTCTTCATTGTCAAAATTGAAATTGGGTCCTTCGAATTGTTCAAAATTTTGATGGTATAAATCATCAAAACGACATTGATATTTAATCATCAAATATTCTCCAAATCAAAGGAACTTGAGTTTGAGTCCATTTTTCTTCATCAGTAAAATTGACATAATGTTCATCATGAGACATCAATTGTAATATTGAATTGTCAATATTTTCATCAAGTTTTTCTTTGCTGCCATAATAGATTTTGATCTGATTTTTATAAGAATTTCTTATACAGGATTTTTGAATATGATCTCTTTTTCTTTGGGACTAAAAACTTTTGGTGAGATATTTGAATCTGGTATTAGAAGATTTACATATAAAGTACTTCAAATAGTAACAATTTGTTTGGTTGAAAAATACTCTTCAGTAAAAATAGTATCATCGAAAAATTGGGATAACAATTTGAATATATTGGACCACTTTCTAGATTTGACTCTAGAACTGATAATAATGAATTTTTGAATTTGAGAAGTCTCTTATCTCTAAGAGTTAAGAGAATTGGAATGTCTAAACCAAGTCGAAACAAAGGTTGACAGCAATTTGAACTAATCCAACATGAAAATATTTAAATTTCTTCTTGTGGGATTCAATTGATTCTTTTGAAAATAAATTATTGTGTGCATTTTGATTTTTGATAGATAATGTTTGTTCAAAAGTTTTGGTAACATAATTTTGAGTAAAATCAAATTTTCCTATTTCATATATAGAATTCTTTTCCACCTTGGAATAGTCCAGTTTTGCAATCTTTGTTCAATTCGAGGAATTTGAAGTTCATGACTATTGAAATCATTTGATGATGCAGATGTTCGATCAATCTCTTTTTCATTTTGAAAAATATTTGAAATATTTTTAGATCTATTTCTAGACATCTGAAATCAATTTGAAATAGAGGACATAATTAAATTCAATGAAATTATAACAATTTACCACTGTAAAAACAGTTAAATAAGATATACTGACTTTTACTAAGCGTACAAACGGGACCACTCTAACACGCCTTCCCCGACTAACAACGGGCTGACCGACGTCTATTCAGCAGACATTCCAGAATCAAATCAGGTTCTTCTATTTGAACAGTGTCTATAGTGATAAACCACTATATACGTATACATGTGTGTATTGTTATGTTGTCAAAATATTTTGCTAACTATGTGTACCCACATAAAATTATCATTGTGTAACACAATATATTGTCGTGAAATTTCTACGATTGAGGAAATTTTTCTTTTACAGCATCCAAATTCTTCTAAAGACAAGGCGGGTTGCAAGAATCATTTAGAGAAGATGCCACAGGTAACTGCTGATGAAAATATTTTAGTTAAAATTTGTGTAATAAAATGTTATATGCAGCCAGAAGCCTTGTGTAAGTTTTGAAAGCTGAACTGATTTACTTTGCTTTTACTTAAACCTCGTCTTATTCAATTTTTTCTTGGTATGCATAGTTGTAAGGGAAGATCTTGGATCTTTTGACTAGAATAAACTTATTTGATTTTATGTGTTTTTATGTGAACATTTACAGTTAACAATGTGTTGATCTCTAGAATAGTTGTTATTTAAACTTAAGACTCAGTCCTCTCCTCGTCGTCCAAAATTGATACAATATATGTACGATATCTAAGTTTTTATCTTTTGATTTGCTATGATATGAAGCATGTAATTTTTCAATATTTTGCAAGCATTGTGGATATCTATTCAAAACTAGGCAGTTGTCATTTATTGCTATTGGGAATGTATTGGATACTGGGATTCATATTTTGCTATATTTTTGCTTGTCTTCCAATAATTGATTTTTCTTCCTTTTTCTTAAACATCTCTCTTATGCAGCAGGATGTTGTTGGATCAGCTTCATTTCCCATAAGTCCTCAGCAAAAGCATGCCAAATTGGATTTCCTTCAAGTTCCACCAGTTTCTTCTTATTGTGTAAGTTTCTGTCACGTGATAATTTTTATTTCATGATGTCACTAGTGTGTCTAGCCTTTATGATTTTTTTTCCGATTCGCACTTTTAACTTGCAAGCCTTAACTTCACTGGTCACGTAAAGTAATTTACAGCCTGTCTGGAGCTGCTTCTTCAATGGCTTTTAAACCAAAAAAGAGCCGTTACCACCAATTGTGGGTCCCACCTGAGAGATGGAAAGTCAAAAATGACGGCCGCTGTTGAAAACTAACGGTTAGAAAATCAATTTTTTGGCCACAAAAATCCGTCCCAAACAGCCTCTTAGTTGGTTCGAGTTCCAACTTGTCGGTCCACACCCCATGAATCTCCTACCTTTCTTGGTGCTTTGGTGCTATGATAATTATTAACCATACTCAGTGCTTCAATCTTTTTGCTGCTGATTTATCATTCTAAGTGGAGGAATATATTTGGTTCGAGTTTTCATATCAACTTTTGTAATCCTTTGGTAATCTAGTGAAGAGAGGTTTTCTTGGCTTCCAACTATTGAAAAACATTTTTATCTTAAGGCTTGTTTACCATGGCTTTTGAAAAGACAAAAGTTGCTTTTGAGGCTAATAAGCTTTTGGGTATGTTTGAATAATTTTCTAGAAGTGTTTTTAGAGGAAGTTGGCACAAGATAATTTCATTAGGAAGTTCTCTACAGAAAGCAAAAGTATAAGATATTTCGAACAGACCCTTGATACAGCAGTCTCTCCTAGTGGTAACATGTTTACCATTGAATACAATGTCCTATTCTGGAATTTCTACTCAATTGGCATAAGTTCGATGCGTCTTTCTCCTTTATCTACCTTCATTATTTAATACATATATTTCCTTGGTTTTTAATCTATGATACTTCAGAGCATACTTTATAACTTCATCTCCCTACATGTACAGAGTTCCTGTATTATTGAATTTGATGGTGCTTCAAAGGGAAATCCTGGACCAGCTGGTGCAGGGGCTGTACTGCGAACAGCAGATGGAAGCATGGTATAGCACTTCTTGCCTGGTCAACTCTGACATTTGTAATATGCTCATATGCATGACCTTGAGCTTCATTTTGGTAGGTGTTTCGTTTGCAGGAAGGCGTGGGTATTGCTACTAATAATGTTGCCGAATATCGTGGTGCCATTTTGGGGTTGAAATATGCTCTGCAAAAGGGGTTCAAACATATACAGATTCAAGGAGACTCTAAACTTGTCTGCATGCAGGTTTAATTTCATCTTCATACTATTATTCTCTCTTATTTAGTGATAAATACTATATTCCCCCTATAACATAAATAAATAGAAGGAAAGTTTGCACCCAGGGTCCCCAAAATATACCCTTTGCCACATTTATGTACCCGTTCAAATTTTCTTCGCATTGCGATTTCCCTCTCTTTGGATGAATGGAATCCATCCTAAAATTTGTTAAAGATTCACGCACTATCACTTCATAGGCAATCCTATTGAATCTATATATTTTTTAAAAACAATTAAAGGCAATAAAAGGAAAAGAAGGGAAACATATGTCCTGCTTCATTCACTGTGCACAGTTGCTGCAGCCACTGCCTGCACCACCCCCAGCGCTTCCACTACCGGTCTTTACCACGTCACCTTTATTACAAGCAGCCTTCAATTTCAACAAAATTATGCAATAAAAAACTTAAAATATGTATATAGCAAAGAGCCATATGCAATAATAACAGAAACCAAGGATATCACATTGTGGTAGAACAAGATTGTTCGCTGGCCCGAACACTCGAGCAATTTGGAGATTTGGATGTCTATATTCTTCTTGAAGTGATTAATTTGCTTCAATTTCAGTCAAGTTCCCAGATTTGGTTTGAAGCAGAACCCATGACATCCAAAAATTGAATCTTTAGTAAATACCAAATCAGACCCGGAATTCTACAATCTATTTGTAGATCTAATAATTCATAGAATGAAAATGAAAAAGATGTGCACCTATTTGTTGGTGGCCACTTGCTATACCTTATTTTGCTCCACAAATAATTGCATATCCAAACATAAATCACAATTATGTAAAATCAATATTGTAACTTCATAATAAAGACCATAAGTTGATTTTGGCTGGCATTTTAGAGGGGTTTGGGATGCAGAGGAGACAAGGAAGAGTTATGATAAGTCAATGGTTGGCAGAGATAGTGTAACGACCCAAATTTTTACTTTTGGAATCGTTATAAATGTACTGTAAAAGAATACTTTCATAAATAAAATAAAAATATAATATTTTTTTT
>NC_036238.1:2405415-2541564 GCF_002742605.1 Olea europaea var. sylvestris | reverse complement strand
AAAAAAAAAAAACTTATTTCTAGCTGCTAAATTCAATTCTAACGGCTACCTAAGTTGTTTTCGTATGTTATAGATGTACATGAAAGGGTAGTGTTTGTAGGAGTTTAGGGGTTGGTAGTGGCAATAGCAATGTTGGCAGTCGTGGGGCGGTAGAATTTGGAGGTAGATTTTATTGCTTTTTTTTTTTTGTCCTTTTTGGTTATTTTCCTTTTTCTTCTTGTAAAACCACTTTATCTAAAAGTTTAAGTTTTTTGATAAGATCACATGTATATCATTTAAATATTAGGGACTGTTTGATAAGCCCGTTTTCCATGGAAAATGAAAATTGATTTCCATCCTAAACTAAAATTGCATGTTTGATAGGTTTTTTCTATGCAATTCATTTTCCCACTTTTATGCCACCTCAGCCATTTTCCACCAAATTAATGAAAATGCTGATGGCCAATTTTTATTTATTTATTTATTTTGGCAATGGAAACAAATTCTATTCCTAATTATACAAAAATATTTTCCTTTAATTGACAATTTTCATGTAAAATAAAGTCAAATGAACACTAAAAGATAGATTTTTATTTTTTTGGGCAATGGAAAAAAATTCTATCTCTAATACCAGTAAATTCTATCCCTTTAATTGACAATTTTTATGTAAAATAAAGTCGAATGAACACCAAAAAACACTTTTATTTCAACATTTTCATTTGAAAAATTATACCAATTAAACACAATAATTGACAATTTTCAATAAAACAATTTTTAGGCAATTCAATTCCTTGAAATTTGTTTTCTTTCCATTCAGATTCCATCTTTGCAATCAAACGGGCCCATATATTCAAGAGGTCCCCTCACATGTAGGTAGGATTTAGTTTTCCCCATCAAAGCCTAACACGTGTACAATTTACATGAGTGTTAGAGACTTGAATCTATGATAACATATTGAACCACTAGTCTAAAAGATTAAGCTGTTAGATATGGCAAATGTATATCATTTAAATATTATTTTCAACACTTGCTTATCTTATCTTCTTCCTTTTATTAGTTTTTTTTGTGAAAAATATGACTTAGTAGACAAATGTTTTCCATCCATTTGGATCTACTTGCACCAGAAAATGAAAGATTGGGGATCTCAATGCCAACATAAATTGTATGTGGATCCTAAATGCAAAAAGTGGACTATTTTGTGGACTGTGGTGCAGATTCCCCTAAATAAAAAAAAAAAGAAATAAATAGAAAAATTTGGTAGATTTACTGTTCAGAGTGTTTTAGGCTTTAGAAGCTTGCACGAGTAAGATTTCATCACCCCTGGGTTCATACTCTGAAAATTATGTGAATATAGGCAATGTTTGTCCATTATTAGGTTGTATCTTCCATGGGGCTTTCTTCCTTGGTGCAATGCTGTGCTTGTAATTATTACTGCCTGCCCGCTATGATCACTTTATCATACTACCAAAATTATCTATTGCACAGGTTCAGGGTCTATGGAGAACAAAAGTTCAAAACATGGCTGAATTGTGCAAGGTGGCTAAAGAACTCAAGGATCAGTTTGTAACATTCCAGATCTGCCATGTTGAAAGAGTATGTCAAAAACGTTCAATTTATTACTTAATTCTTGCACTTCATTGTTATATGAAGAGATTGCCAAGAAGGTTAGAATTCTTATATTTTTAGTGCTTATTTCGTACAGCATATTTATGCCAGAATATTTTTGGATTTGTGTACATGCATTTAACTCGCTGTTCTTGCAACACTTCAGGTTGGCTTTTCTTTGCTTGATTCTAAAATAGAATCTCTCTCTGCCTCTCTCTGAATTAAGCATGCTTGTTTGTTCAATAATTATTTACATAGAAAGTGTTTATATTTTACGTTGCTATTCATGTGTAATTTTATTCGCGATTTCTTTGTAAACTGTCGACTTCTTTTTCATCCGAAAAGCTTTTCCCTTATATCAGGACTTAAATACTGAAGCTGATGCCCAAGCAAATCTAGGGATACATTTAAAGAGTAATCCCTGTTGGCCTTTTTGATTTTCTGAGATTTCATCTCTCTCTGTTAAATTTGCATGGAGAATCTCACAGATCGTCATCGTTATGCAGATGGTGAAATTCAAGTCGAATGTGACATCCAAAAGCCTGAAGGAATCACTGCTTAGATGGCCTGTGGATTTGTTTTGAAAAAAATGGTGTCATCAGTCATCTGATGAATTAGGAATTGTTTTGATCTGGTGCAAAAAGGGTTTGAAATTGTAGATAAGTTATCAGAATGGTGTTGTGGTAATGTGTAGCAAAATTGTGTTAATCTATAACTTAGCTCATGCAATTCAACTTGACAGATGTCGAGGAAGCTGGCATGATCATCGATTGGTTTAATGAATGCCGTAATTATATCGTGCTATGGTGCTAGTAAAAGTATTTTAAAAAGGATATGGAATTGGCAAAAGGATTTGACCGCGATCTTTAGGTTGTAACTTTCAAGTCAGATGACTATAAGATAGATTTTTAGATACCATTACAGGCTTAATAACTCGAGTAAAAAGGGCTAAGAACAGACGTCGAAGATGAATCATTTTTTCTTTTGATATGAGAATCTAATTTTTCATTCATTTGACATTTCATGTGTATAAAACTTTCTAAATGACCTCTTTAGGTTAGACAAAGTAAATTACGAAAAATAGACTCAACGTTGAACTGTTTTCCATATATTTCAACTTCAAATTTAAGTAACACTTTAGAAAAATCCAAAAAGTAGTAAATTATTATTATTATTATTATTATTATTATTAGTAATTTTTTTTTTTACTTATCTGATTCTTGACTTAGTTTGTGTGAGATTAAACAACATTGAACTTACACCTATATTAGAACACACCCAATTGAATATTGTTGATTTATTCACAATCCCAATCTTCTTGTAGTCAGTTTTTCGTCACACCTCTTGTGCAAAATCACTCATGCATTTTCCCCCAATCTTGAGGTATTTCTAGCACATATGATTTTATTAAAAATTATTATAATGCATTTTTTTCATATAAAGTGATCATAATTAAATACTTGTAAATATAGAAGGCAGATGATATGTCTTTTTCAGACTCACATTGCCAATTTCTAGAGTTCAAATCTCTAAGTCTTTAATGAGCACATTCCACTTTTGACAATTTAGATCTCTCTATTTTTTATTTTTATTTTTTGACAACTCCTATTTAATACTTTTCTCCATTAAACTTTCAAAATGGCCCATATAGTGAGTTCTAGGTCGATGACTTTCAAGTCAGATTAGAGCACCATGTTTTTAGATACCTTTACAGGTTTAATTACTCGAGTACAAAAGTTACTGATAGTGATAAGTGTAGTTTCTACATTTATTTGAGATCCTAAATGATGGTATTTTGTTATTTTTTAGATGGATTAGTACCTAATTTGTTATTTTTTGCTTTTATTATGAAAAATTCATATTTGGAAGAAAGAACGGAAAAGGGGTAAAATGAAGCAAATCCAAAGTTTGGGAACTAAAATACAAATACTAAAAAGTTATTTCGGAACTCACGATGAAGATTTGAGAGTGCGCGGGGTCAATCAGATGAGGAAAGAAGTCAAAGGAATGAATTATTATCAAAATATAATCATACATCAACTTTCAATCGAAAAAGTTATGCTTCGAATTTTTAGTCTAATACTGAGACCCAATTTTGGCATAGAAAACTTTCGAATTGGAAAAAATAATTCTAAGAAGAATTGTATTCCTCTGAGTGAGATTTCCAACTTACTTTGAATCACTCCAATCGGATATTCAGAGAGAAAGTTATGATAGAAATACTGAAAGCTGTTCCACTATTGGAACTTAGTCAAGGCGTGTGCCCTTGCCTACAGTAGAGACGCATGCGCCCCAACCAAAAAGGAGGTGACTGAGGCACCCAAGGCTCCCAGGCGCGTGCCCAAGATTACATTGGACACGTGCCTTAATGTTAAACGCGGAAGAATTTAGGTTTCTTTATTTTATTTTAGTAAGGAATCTCCTGGGCATCATATAAATAGGAGAACACGCCCATATCATCAAAAACCTCCCTTAGACCAAATCATTCATAGATTCAACATATTTTGAAGGCGAAGAATGAGGCTACATCGTCAACATCAAGAGAATTGTGCAAGAATCTTGAAGATTATCCATCCAAAATCAAGATTTTATTCAAGAAAGTTGATTTCTCTACTTTCTTCCATATTTCTTCGATACGGGTTATACTTTTCATTATTTCTTACATAATTTAATAATTAGGATAGTAGGCTAAGTTTTAATTGTATTTGATGAATGATGAACCACACTGTTTATTTATTTTAATTCAAGACAATTAATTTAGTACTTCATGCGTTTTCTTGATTGATTTTGCATTCTCATTGAACTATTTAATTGTTTGATCACCAAAGATAGTAAGTTACTTGTTGTAGTGTAGGAATATTTACAATAAGTCTAGAATGCAATAAATCAACACATGGACAATAGGTACTAAGAATAATAGCTATGTCATTTGCAATAATGTGTGATAAATCCTGTTAATCAATTCATATTTTTCATATGAATTTGGACTAAGAATAAGATCGGGTCGTGTTAAACATAGGTTTAATATGTCTTTGGAAAAAATATTGAATAAAAGTGTACTATTGATTGTCTTAAATGCATGAATTTACTAAATTATGGATTAAGAGTTGAATTAAATGACAATAGGGGATTAACGATTTCAATACAAACATTCACATGTTAAATAAATAGTTTATTTGCTTTGTTAGTTTAGGACTAGTCTAGTCTAGAGAACTTATAAATCACAACTCTCTTGATATCACTACACTTCGAATTTAATAGCAGCTATTAAACTACAAATTAGACCTTATTCTTTGTGGGAACGATACTCTTAACTCACAAATCTTATTATTTGTACAACGATTTTGTATGCTTGCGAGTTTTCTACGAACAGTTACGAAGAGAGGTAGAAGATGGAACACCTTTTCTTTTGATATGAGAATATAATTTTTCATTCTTTTGACTTTTTATGTGCAAAACTTCTTTCCATTTTTTTAGCGAGCTTTAGGTTGATGACACCCAAGTCAAATAACTATATGGCACTAGGTTTTAAAGATTGTAGCAAGCTTAATCACTCGAGACATAAAAGCTATGAAAGAAGTAATGATATATGATATTTAAATTTTAAAAATGGCCAGTGCCCGTTCTAGACTCCTTCACTCAAACTCCTTCTACTAACACTGTGATTCGAGAACTCCAAACCCTCGAACTTTTATGAAGACAAGCACTAACCTTTCCACCCTCAAACTACTAAAAAGAAATTTGATTTTTTTATTAAAGATTTAGTAATTCAACGCCTAAGTTGACAACGTCAACAATGAAATCCACATAATCAAGTCATGTCCCAACATAAGTAATAAGTCAATGAGGGCTATACACTCAAATAATCAAGTCTAACTTGGATAAGTTTTCAAGTAAAAGTACAAGTTATAGTGTTGTCAAGCTTTAGCTAAATATGTACTTAATTCCAACAAATAAATATCATCATAGATGACAAGTAATTCAATGTTAACTAGACATTATTTTTGAAAGTTTTCTACTTTTTTTTTTAATAAGTTATATAGACCCGATCAACGATTGAAAAATAAATATATATTCCAAGCATCCTAATACTTACTCAACCTAAACAAAAATATTTCTTCCAAGAATTCTACCCTTAGTTATGGATAGAGTTTCCCCATTCTCTCGACCACCTCAATGTAGGCGAACTTCCGCCTGTAAGAACCGAAACGTTGGTACTCCGTTAAGTGTAAGTTGGCAATATTGTCCTTCACCACCTCCTCACATAGCTTTTTGAGCTTTTGTAGCTAAAAGGATGATTGTATCTGCTTGGCAGGTGGTGGGGATAGAGGCAGTTGAGCTATTGAGAAACTAGATGTGTTGAACTTCCCTGCAATAGAGCTTTTGGTGTGGGAAGTCCTCATTTTTTTTGAGGCTCCACCTTCATTTTCCCCTTCCTTTTGTCCTTTATCTTCTCTTGGGGTGCCTCCTCGTCACTCTTCTTAGCATGCTCCTTATTGAGATACTCTAGTTTTTCCCTGACATGCTTGGCAGCATTGGAGGAGGGCTTCAAAGCTCTAGAATTGACAGTAGAGACGGCCCTCAAAATAGAAATCATGTCAGGGGTGAGTACTGCTTTCGGTCAAAATTTTATGCAAAGACAACAAAACTATGCTCCTGTTTGACAACCATAATTACAAACTTTTTTTTTATTTACTCATTTTTAACAACACAATTACACAATAAAATATTTTGTATGTAAATCTAAAATTTTTTCTTACTTTTTAACCACACATTTTTCAAAAAATTACAATTCAAAACTTTATTTTTGGATTTTAAAGGCTATTAAACAGGGCCTATGTTAGTTGAGTTAGTAAAAGACAAGGTAGAAGCTAAGAAGTTTGACATTTACCCGTGTAAGCTAAGAAAAAATTATTGCATTCTATGAGGCGGTCGAAGTGGCGTGATCTCTGAAGATGTTTGTATATATCCTTAATGACGTCCCTTCAGCCTAGGACAACTCGAATCAATTTCTTGAAACTATAAAAAAATCAGCATCAATTACAATTATTATAATAAATGAATAAGTTTGAAAAAAATAACTCATGAGCTTCGAAATACTGGGTTGGCACAATGGCATTTGTGACTTTATCACTCTTAAGGATGTGACATCTATCCTTGACCCAAAATCAGGATTCCTCCCACTCTTTGATAGAGGAAGACAGACCTTACAAAAAGAGCATGGGCTCCATAGGGGATAATGTAATACCATCCCTTCAACTCTCCCGTTCCCAAGTATACGAGGTTGAAAATTGTTTGGAAGACGTGCAAGGGAATGTCCTTAACAAAAGAGGTCTCATTCCTGAGGAAGTAACCCCTACCAATTGTTCTCTCCCATTTGGCAAAAGTTGGATTGGAGTCAACATATAGGTTCTGTTCTCAGCAATGCCCCAAAAAATGAGTGCAGAGGTAAATGTATACCTGCCTTAACACGCGTTCACTAACAGCCACACATCTCGGCCTCTATTAACATACACGTTAATGGGCTTCAGGTATTAGGAGTTCTATTGAATCTAGGATATCCCATATTTTTCCATAATTTCAATCAACTTCTCAAAAGTTACAGTAGACACGATTTTTGTAGCTCCCTACCCTGCCTCAGAATTAATTGGCCCTTCACTCATGGCTTACAGACCCTAACCCGACCCGCTAAGTAAAGCCTATTCCCCAACCTATGCAAGGCCTACCTTGGACTCAAGGGTTATCACCTGAGAATTTCCCCTCCCACCACTAGCACTTGAACCAAAAGACATTGAAATGATAAAATTAGAAAATGAGATGAATAAAAAATGGTCCAAGAGTAGGGAATTACCTAATCGAAGAGGAAGAGGAAGCTCTAAGAATGTGAGATCATTGAAGAAAAGAAATAGCGAGTGGATTTTTGAATTTGGGAAGATTCAAAGATTATTGCAAAAGTAAAAAAAAGGTTAGAGTGACAAGTTTTAGCTTTTACTAGCAACGATAGTGAATATTAGCCATTGGATTGGGATCCACTTTATTAGAGACGTCCATTTTATACAAAATTTGAATCGTTGAATTTAAATAGGTGTTGGCATCAACGTCTGAGATTAACACGTGTGTTGTACGCACACACATCCTTACGTCAGCTTGAAAATTTGAATGTACAGCCATCATTGTGCATTAAATTTAATGGCTGGTGCGTGTATCAGAAGTTGAACAGCTCCAATTGTATTTTCTTGCTAACATGCAAAACATCAAATCATTGGCATGATTATCAACCATGCTTTCGAAATTAATGAGCTTCAATAGTTCAGCACTTTGCTATTTCAACTCATCAAACAAATTTTAGCTACTTTCAAATTAATCAAGAAGTTTTAGCAATTCAACACTTCGCTGCTTTAGCTCATCAATCAAATTTTACTTACTTTCAAATTAATGAAGGAATTTCAGAAGTTCAGCACTTCACTGGTTCAACACATTAATTAAATTTCGGTTACTTTCAAACCAATTCAGGAGCTTCAGTACTTCATGAGAACAAGATAACATATGAGGATCAGGTTACTATTTCAAATTCCAACTAAGATATCAATATCTATATTTGGACTTAGATGACTATTGTGTTGTGTCAAAAATCTAACCATGGCAAGAAAAGGTTCACCCTAACAAAGACATATAGCATAAGAAAGAAGTCCATGCATAACATGAATAACGATAAATAGACTTAGGCTATTATTGTTATGCCTCACCACAAGGTTCCACATGAGGTCTACGTGGCATTCCACGTGCAATGGTAACCCATATAAGGCTGGTTGAGGCTCCACTTCGAAGTGGTGAAGCTCAAATACAGAAGCCCACTCGTTGAAGCCATCGTGATTCGGAGGTTCAATCCAAAGCTTGTTCATGACCCACCTCTTTCGAAGATCTCCTATTGATAAAATCTTATTCAAATGATTGACGTGACCCCTATAATAAGTAATATGTCAAAAAATCTTGTTAGCAAAGGTTATAGGGTGGCCACTCCCATTTTAAGAGTATTAAGTGCACCGCAAGCTAGTAAGATCAAATTGATGCTTGAGATAAGATGCTTTGATTAAGGAGACAAAGCCACATGTTCCCTCATCCAATAGATAATTATTATTATTATTATTATTATTATTATTATTTATATATATAACACTATAAATAGCCCCACCATATCATTTGAAGGGTAATGTAACAATACATATTGAAGCTAGACTTCACATTTTCTTACGCTTTATCATTCTATGCCATTTGAGCTAGATATTTAACTTTGGATTTATGTGTTCTCAATTGTTCTTTATTACACTGATAAGACATGAAATGTCATGATTTATATCCATTAATTCTTGCATTTTTATGACTAATTAACACCTAAATATGCCAAGTGCCCTTATATTGTGATTTAGGTTGCATTTGGATAATCATGACATAAAATAGAATGAAAGAGCGAAAAAGGACCTAAATGAAAGAAATCAAAATTTCAAGGACTAAAATGCAAATATCCAAAAGTTTAATAGAAAGGAGAAAATGAAGGAGTGAAAGATTTGAAGGTCAATTGACGGAAGACATAGAGTGTTGGAAGAAGGAAAACAAGAAAAATAGGCTAAGAAAAGAGAAGATAAAAGCTCAGGGACCAAGTTGCAAATAATCCCTAGATGAGACGAGCAATGGGATGAAGATTCAAGAGTGTTAGAGGTTAAGTGGATGAGGAAAGAAGTCAAAGAAATGAAATACAATCAAAGTATAATCACACATCAATTTCCAATCGAAAAGGTTATGCACTAATTTTCATCATCATATTGGGACCTATTTTTGATATGGTAAATGATCGATATTGAAGATGACATCTGAAGAAAAGTTGTAGCTCTTTGAGTTAGGTTTCCAACTGACTTTGAATCACCTCAATCAGACATTGGAAACGAAAGTTACGATCAAAATACTGAATGCTATCCGACTGAAAAATGGTTGTTCTATACGGTCACAGAGCTCAAATCAAATGCGGTCACATTCTGACCTTCAGAGAACTTTTATGCGACCACAACACTTATAACTATAAGGTTGCATAGTTCATTTCCAACACGCAATTTTTAGTTTCCTAATTTGAATCAAATACTTATGGAAACAAATCTTGTACACCATATATAAGCCCCAAATCTCATCTAAAACAGGGAGAACGCTCCTAGCCCTATTTTTTTCTCTCTCTTTGTGCTCAAGATCTATGATGTACAACTAATTTCATTTGCTTGATAGAAGGAGACGGAAGCCTTAGAACAATTAAACTGTGAGATCCACCTGATTTTTATTAATTAATTCATATGCTTAGCATTAAATCTTCTTCTACAATTATTTTTATAATTGTTGTGTTTGATTCTAGAGTGCACGCTAGGTTATTAATCTCAACAATCTATAGCTAAGTTGAATTTCAAAACTGTAATTATCAATTGGTTTAACTTATGAAGCAACTAAGATTGATAATTTGTTGGTTGGAAATTATTAAATCTTAGGAGGAAGATTTATCTAGGTTAAATGTAAACGCTTGACTTGTGTTATCTAGTTCAGTGATTTCTCTAATTCGCAAGTCATTATTAAATTAATATTTCGCGCTTGTCTAGGATTGTTTGGTAATGAGGATTAATTGTATCCCTTGTTTCTAATTAATTAAAACTAAGGAGAAATAGGAAAATTGTTTCGAATGATAAATTTATTTTTCACAATGAATGCTACAATTATGAATTGATGATTATTTGTGGATCAATGACTGGTTATTAATTTCCAACGATGGATGTTGACTTAGATTAAGGTTTTTTTATTATTTATTTTTAATTCAGTGATTTGTATTATTTCAAGAAAACCAAAACCCTTCATTTTAGTTAATATTGCATCTAAAAGTAAATCAATCACTCTTCGTGGGATCGACTCTTACTTCCACTAATGCATTAATTTTAAGAAGTATAAATTTTAATTTGGAGTGCCTACGATAGCACGCACCAAATTTTGACGCTGTAGCCGGGAAGTGAATTAGTTTATTTTTGTGCTTTTTTTTTGTTCATTTCATTCTAAAAAAAATAATAATAATAAAAAAATAAACGGTGCATTTTTTTTGGTTTATTTCCTAATTTTTAGTTTCTTTGGTTGTTTATGACCGTAACTAGATCTTCTAATCAATGTAATTTGCAGTGTGATCCAGAAATTGAGAGAACTTTGCGTAGGTTATGGAGTGACACTCAGCGGAATCTTGAAGAAAACGATCTCAACTTGAACATCCTGTTTGCAAGTGAATTTGATTTAGAAGAAAAGGACGTTATGGATGGAAATAGGGCCTTGAAGGAGCTTGCAACCCCAGATTTGATTCATCAACCTTTATGCATTACTTTTCCTATTTTAGATGCTATCACTACTTTGAACTTAAATCTGGACTAATTCATCTCTCACCCACTTTTCATGGCCTTGCAGGTGAAGATCCCCATAAACATCTAAAGGAGTTTCATGTGGTCTGTACAAGCATGAAACCTACAGGATTTACTGAGGAGCAAATTAAATTGAGGGAATTCCCATTTTCATTGAAGGATTCGGCGAAGGATTGGCTTTATTATCTACCTCCATCAAATCACTGAATAGCTTCTCATCCAATATTTCTATGAAGGCCTTCTATCTACGGAGCGAAGTATGGTTGATGCTACAAGTGGAAGAGCGTTGGTAGATAAAACTCTTGAGGGTGCGAGAAACTTAATTGCGAACATGGCAGCCAATTCTCAACAGTTCGGCACTAGACTCGACACTCCTTCTAAAAGTGTCAATGAGATAAATATCTCATCCCTTGAACAACAAATTTCGAGTCTAACTACTCTTGTTCGACAAATGGCTATAGGTACTATGCAAATAGTAAAGGCGTGTGGAATCTGTTCAGTAACATTCCACTAACATGTGCCCGACTCTCCAAGAAGACCCCATCGAACAAATTAATGCAGTCGGTGGCTTTCCAAGATAACCACAAAGGAACTATGATCCATTTTCGAAGATATACAACCAAGGATGGATGGATCACCCCAATCTTAGCTATGGAAATCCACAATCAAACTAGCCCATAACCCAACATTGCCAAAGCTTTCAATAATTCAAGTAGCCATACCCTCCTAGACAACAACAAGGCCAATCTTCTAACTCTTGTATGTCTTTAGAGGATATTGTTATGTCTCTGGCCACTAACACTTTACAATTTCAACAGGAATCAAAATAATTCCAACATGAGGCAAAGGCGAGTATTCAAAGCTTGGAGAATCAAATGGGTCAAATGGAAACAACAATCAATCGACTGGAATCACAAAGCTTGGGAAAACTACCTTCTCAAACGGTAGTAAATCCAAGGAAAAATGCAAGCGCAATTTTGTTGAACGACAAAGAGGTTGAGATTCCAGTGAAGATAATACCCATATTGTCAGAACAAGAAGAGGAAGAAAACATCGTCATAGACAAAGTTACTTCCAACAGTGGTGATACACCTAAATGTAAGTTTCCACCCCTTTCTGAGTATAAACCAGTTCCCCATTTCCCTCAGACTTTAGTAGAATCTAGGAGAGATGATGCAAATAGTGAACTTTATGAAACTTTTCGTAAATGTGAAGTGAATATTTCATTGTTAGATGCTATTAAACAAGTACCTAGATATGCTAAATCTTTGAAAGAGTTGTGCACAATTAAAAGAAGACAGAAACTCAAAGGATGTGGGAAAGTAAAAGTTGGGAAAAATGTGTCAGCAGTCATTCAAAGGAAACTTCCTGTAAAATGCAAGGATCCAGGTATGTTCACTATCCCTTACATAATAGGTGACACTAAATTTGAAAAAGCCATGCTAGATTTAGGCGCCTCTATAAATGTCATGCCATACTCCATATATGTTTCTTTGAAATTGGGACCCTTGGTGAAAACTGGTGTGGTTATTTAATTGGCTGATAGATCAAATGCCTATCCTAGGGGAGTGATTGAGGATGTCCTTGTTAAGGTTAATGAATTGGTTTTTCTTGCTGATTTTTATGTGCTTGACCTGGAAAATTGTGACCAAACTAGTCCTATCTTGTTAGGAAGACCATTCTTAAAAACATTCAAAACAAAAATAGATGTTCACAATGGCACACTAACCATGGAGTTTGATGGTGAAATAATTAAATTTAATATCTATGACGCCATGAAATTTCCTAATGATGATAATGTTGTCTACTCTATTGATTTGTTTGACTGCATAGCACATGCCATTTTTGAACTTAATGGAAAGGACAAATTGGAGGTTGTTATTAGTAACCATATTGAAAAAGAATATGGGAAAATAACTTTGAGCCCGAAATTGCGAAACATTGTTGCAGCATTGAACAATGTTCCAAAGTTACAACAAACATGTATGATTCATATGCAACATTATCAGTTTCTAACGAAAAGCTCCTACCTTCTATTTTGTAGGCCCCTATCCCAGATTTGAAGTCTCTCCCCATCACCTCAAATATGTATTTCTTGGGGATGGAAACACATTGCCCGTGATAATCTCAAGCAAATTGAATGCAACATATGAAGAAAAATTGATATAGGTTCTCAGAAACATCGCACTACTATTGGATGGACAATTGCAGACATCAAAGGAATCATCCAATCAACTTGCATGCATCGCATTTTGCTTGAAGGAGCAAGATCCACTCGCCAACCTCAAAGGAGATTGAACCCACCCATGATGGATATAGTCAAGTAGGAGATTCTTAAGCTTTTAGATGTTGGAGTGATCTATCCTATCTCTGACAGCAGTTGGGTCAGCCCTGTTCAAGTGGTTCCTAAGAAGATCGGGATAACTGTGGTGAAAAATCAGAACAATGAATTAGTTATCACCTGTGTTCAAAACGGATGGCGGGTTTGTATAGATTATAGGAAATTAAATGTTGTAACCCGCAAAGATCACTTTCCTTTACCTTTTATTGATCAAATGCTTGAGAGGTTAGCTGGTCATCCTTACTACTACTTTATTGATGGTTATTCAGGTTATTTCCAAATAGCAATCACCCAGAGGATCAAGAAAAGACAACTTCACATGACCATTTGGAATCTATGCATACCGTCGCATGTCCTTTGGTCTTTGCAATGCTCCAGCCACTTTTTAACGGTGTATGGTTAGTATATTTTTCGATTATATTGAGCGTATTATAGAAGTCTTTATGGATGACTTTATAGTCCATGGGGACTCATTTGATAGTTGTTTGCATAACCTTGCACTAGTCCTTAAAAGATGCGTGGAAACCAACCTTGTACTAAATTCTGAAAAATGTCATTTTATGGTTGAACAAGGTCTAGTTCTATGGGCATGTCATTTCGTCTAAGGGTACCAATGTAGATAAAGCCAAAATTGATATTATTCAATCTCTGCCTTACCCCGCAAGTGTGCGGAAAGTCCGTTCTTTCCTTAGTCATGCAGGTTTTTACCGCAGGTTTATTAAGGACTTTTCCAAAATAGCATTTGACATGCTTAAGGAAATGTTAACCTCCGCCCCAATTATCCAACCTCCTTATTAAAACTTTCCATTTGAGATAATGTGTGACACAAACAACTTTGCAGTAGGTACAATGTTGGGTCAAAGAATTGGAAATGCTTTACATGCCATCTACTATGCTTCCAGGACTTTAAATGATGCTCAACGAAACTACTCCACAACTAAAAAAGAACTCTTGCCTGTTGTTTTTTGCTTTAGAGAAATTTCGTACTTATTTGCTTTGTACTAAAGTAATTATTTATTCTAATCATGTAGCTCTTCGCTATTTGATGATGAAGAAGGAGGAGGCAAAACCAAGGCTAATACGATGGATACTTCTCTTAAGTGAATTCAACTTGGAGATCAAAGACAAAAGAGGAACAAAAAATAGTGTTGCAGATCATTTGAACCATTTAGCTCATGTGGACGATGAACTTCAATGGCAGAAATCATTCCCAGATGAACAATTGCTCCCTGCTAATGCAACACTACCTTGGTACACAAATATGGTAAATTATTGAGTTACTAATGAATTTTGTCCTGAATTGTTTAGGGCTCTACGGGACAAAGTCAAAAGTGATGCTAAGTACTATGTGTGGAATGACCCATACCTGTGGAAGCATTGTGCAGATCAAGTAATCAGAAGGTGTATTTTGGAAAATAAAATCACCCCTATCCTCACCTTCTGTCATTGTTATGCCTGCGGAGGACACTTTGGACCGACGAGGATGGCAAGAAAAGTGTTGGAATGCGGTTTCTACTAGCCATCCTTATTTCGAGATGCATATGCCTTCTGTAAGTCATACGAGAATTGCCAGAAGACAGTTAACATATCCCAAATAAATGAAATGCCACAGTCACTCTTACTCTTCTGTAAAATTTTTGACGTTAGGGACATTGATTTCGTGGGACCATTTCTTGTATCTTTCGATTTTTATTTTATTTTGCTTGCTATAGACTATGTATCGAAATGGGTGGAAGCAAAGGCCACCAAAACTAATGATTCTCGAGTTGTTGTAGATTTTATCCAGTCTAACATATTTACCAAGTTTGGGATTCCAAGAGCACTCATCAGTGATCGTGGCACTCATTTTTGTAACCGAACGGTGCAGGCTTTGTTGAGAAAATGTCATGTAACTCATAAGGTGTCAACTACATATCACCCACAAACAAATGGTCAAGCAGAAATATCTAATCAAGAAATCAAATCTATCCTTGAAAAAATAATTTGTCCAAGCTGAAAGGATTGGAGTTTGCGCTTGGATGATGCTTTATGGGCATACTGGACTGCATATAAGACACCTGTTAGTATGTCACCTTATCAATTGGTATTCGGGAAACAATGTCACCTTCCAGTGGAGTTAGAACACAAGGCTTATTGGGCTATCAAAAATTTCAACATGAAGATGGATGAGAGTGGAGAACATACGAAGCTGCAACTTCAGGAGTTGGAAGAAATCTACAATGACGCCTATGAGTGTGCAAAGATTTACAGAGAAAAGGCGAATATCTTCCATGACAAGATGATCTCTAGGAAGGAGTTTAAAGTCGGTAAAAAAGTCCTTCAATACCAATCATGACTTCATTTATTTCCAGGTAAGTTGCGTTCCTGTTGGGATGGACCATTTATTGTTACTAATATTTTTCCTCACGGTGCAGTTGAGATTCAGAGCCTGGCAACTTTACAAACTTTTAAGGTGAATGGTCATCGACTTAAGCCATTCTATGAAGGTTTTCAGATGGAGGACATGGCAATGTTGGATCTCGCGGACCCAACTGATGACGATTAAAGAAGAAAGCAATAAGTCTAGCTAAGGGTAATAAACAAAGGCCCTGTTTGGGATGCAAACCAAGGTAGTTCTTTTATTTACTATTCGTTTCTGTTTTTCATTTCCTTGCATTCATGTTCTAGGTTAATTTGTTCTCTTTTTTGCATTTCACTTTACATTGGGGACAATGCATGTTTTAAGTGTGGGGGAGGAAATTTAGGTTGTTTTTAAATTTTTAATATAGGTCATGCTTTCGTTACTTCTGACAAGACAAGAAAATCTTTTCGAGAAAAATTAAGGAAAAAGTGATGATTTTAAAAGATTTTTGGTTGCATGTACTACTTGCTAGATTAAATTAGGCTTTGATGGACTCATAACATGATTGAATAAGTGATCTTCCAACTTAGAGTTTATTAGTATGATTATTCTTTTTGAGGATAGTAGTAACTAAATTCTGTAGAGAAAAAGTCGATGAGATTTTGAGCCTTCAGACTGACACATACATATTGGTGTCACTATTTTCTTTCATGAGTGATTTTCTTTCATGGATTTGTTTCTTTAGAACTTGCCTTAATTCTCTTCGAGTTCATATTGATACATGCATGCATGTATGAACGAACATGATTAAGGCCATTTTTATTGCATAAGTTCGCCACCTTAGCCAAATAGCCTACTCTGTAATTAATTTTACCTTTTGTTAAGCCCCTTTGAGTCTTATAGCCTTTTTCCTTTGTAAACCCACGTTACAAACTTTAAATCCGAAAAAATAATATCTTTACCCAAGCTATAAAGCTAGTGGGGTATTGTTCTTCATTTTGATACATGGGAGTGTGAAAGAAATAAGTGTGGGAGTGTCTAAGATTTTGGTAGGATTATGATGGTGGAATGGAACATGTTCTCAATTACAATTCATAAGTTTCAATATTAGTGCAATATTTTGAGTTAAAAAAAATTGAAAAAAAAAGAAAAAAAATGATGAAGAAGACAAAAGAGAAAAAAGTGATGGAGGAAATAGTTTTCAATGTTACAAAATTATTTTATGTTAATGATTCCTCCTAATATATTACAAGAAAGGATTGGATTGTGTGAAATAGGTACAAAGAAGTTGTGACTGGAGAGATTGATCTTACACATTTTATGTTTACGTTTGAGCTGAGTTAATCAACTTTACTCAACTAGTTCAATGGCTTTTGAGCTACTTACCCAAATACTTCCCACTTAGACCCTAAGCTAAGTTACAACCCATAGAAAAGACCTTATGATTTATGTTATGCATGTGATTTGATTGGTGGAGAATAAAAAGATATGCAAGCATATGGTAGAACATCTCTATTGGAATAAACTTGAGTGAAACACTTATCCATTAAACACATGAGAGTTGAGTGCTTATATTCTGTGAGGGTCTTCATGTTTGGATTACTTCATCTTTATATGAAAATACTTGCTAATTGCTTATAAGTTGTGTGAGAATGTTTGTTCATGATGTGTTATGTGTTTTGGCGAGTTTGGTTGTTCTATCTTGATAGCATGGCAATCTTAACATCTTTGTAAAAGTGAATTTGAATGTTACTTGAGGACGAGCAAAAGCTAAGTGTGGGGGAATTTGATAAGACATGAAATGTCATGATTTATATACATTAATTCTTGCATTTTTATGACTAATTAATACCTCAATATGCTAAGTACCTTTATATTGTGATTTAGGTTGCATTTGGATGATCATGGCATAAAATAGAAGGAAAGAGCAAAAAAGGACCTAAATGAAAGAAATCAAAAGTTCAAGGATTAAAATGAAAATATCCAAAAGTTGAATCGAAAGGTGAAACAAAGGAGTGAAAGATTTGAAGGTCAATTAATGGAAGACTTAAAGTGTAGGAAGAAGGAAAACAAGAAAAAGAGGCTAAGAAAAGAGAAGATGAAAGCTCAGAGACTAAGTTGCAAATAATCCCTAGATGAGACGAGCAATGGGATGAAGCTTCAAGAGTTTTAGAGGTTAAGTGGACAAGGAAAGAAGTCAAAGGAATGAAATACAATCAAAATATAATCACACATCAATTTTCAATCGAAAAGGTTATGCACCAATTTTCAGCATCATATTGGGACCCATTTTTGACATGGTAAACAATCGAATTGGAAGATAACATCTGAAGAAAAGTTGTAGCCTTTGAGTTAGCTTTCCATCTCATTTCGAATCCCTCAATCGGACATTGAAAAAGAAAGTTGCAATCAAAATACTGAAAGTTGTCCGACGGAAAAACGATTGTTCTATGCTGTTGCATAGTTCAAATCCAATGCGGTCACATTCTGACCTTCAGAGAACTTTTATGTGACCGCAAGACTTATAACTATGCGGTCACATAGTTCCTTTCCGACATGCAATTTTTAGTTTCCTAATTTGAATCAAATACTTATGGAAACAAATCTTGTATACCATATGTAAGCCCAAAATCTCGTCTAAAACAGGGAGAACGCTCCCAACCCTATTTTTTCTCTCTTTGTGCAACGTACAACTAATTTCTTTTGCTTGATAGAAGAAGACGGAAGCCTTGGAACAATTAAATAGTGAGATCTACCTGATTTTTATTGATTAATTCATATGCTTAGTATTAAATCTTCTCCTGCAATTATTTTTATGATTATTGTGTTTGATTTCTAGACTGCATGCTAGGTTATTAATTTCAATAATCTGCTAAGTTGAATTTCAAAACTGTAATTATCAATTGGTTTAACTTATGAAGCAACTAAGATTGATAATTTGTTGGTTGGACATTATTAAATCTTAGGAGGAAGATTTATCTAGGTTAAATGGAAACGCTTGACTTGTGTTATCTAGTTCAGTGATTTCTCTAATTCGCAAGCCATTATTAAATTAATATTTCGCGCTTGTCTAGGATTGTTTGGTAATGAGGATTAATTGTATCCCTTGTTTCTAATTAATTAAAACTAAGGAGAAATAGGAAAATTGTTTCAAAAGGAAAATTTATTTTTCACAATGAATGCAACAATTATGAATTGATGATTATTTGTGGATCAATGACTGATTATTAATTTCCAACGATGGATGTTGACTTAGATCAAGATTTGTTTTATTGCTTATATTTAATTCGGTAACTTGTATTATTTCAAGAAAACCAAAACCTTTCATTTTAGTTAATATTGCATCAAAAAGTAAATCAATCACTCTTTGTGGGATCGACATTTACTTCCATTACTAAATTAATTTTAAGAAGTATATGTTCTAATTTGGAGTGCCTACGGCAACACGCACCATACAAAATCCTATTTATATATGTTTTCGATGTCAAAACATTTTTGTCTCGCGTTATAAAACTTTTCTTTGGTCCAAACAGAAATACTTTGTTGATTAATAATCCGTCTAAGTGTATTGAAATTAACTTGTGTGGAAATGAGTGGGCTCGATACTGTTGTTCATGTGTGCATACAAAAATCGAGATAAACAACACGAGTTGCACATACATCTTCCCCATAGAAATGATGATCTTGAAAGGCCGTATACGAAGTCTATTCTAATTTTTTTTCCTTGGTACTCATCTTCAGTTTTACATTTTTAAATTTTATTATTAATTCCAATAAAATCCCAACAAGTTGGCCAGAATCTCTCAACTTGTTTGAGCCGCCATAAAATATAGGGAAAACTGCAGTCGAGATACCAAACATTTCGCTTATTAGCAGACTTTGTCCAAACCTTTCATTTGTGCCACCCACGGTACCAAACCTTTCAAAAATACTCACTTGAAGTCCAAATGAATGGTTTCCGTTAATTTGACCGTTACTTGACCATAAGTCTATGGTCTGACCAAATGTTGACTAATGTGTTAGAAGGTAAATGGGTAAATTTACATTTTTTATATAAATTAAAAAAAAAATAATAAACAATAAAAAAAGGATAAACCATTTCTTCTTCTTTGGCTCAAAATCACTACCACCGCACCCAGGTAATCGATTGCCACCGCCACCCTGGCCATCGACCACCGTCGCCACCTAGGCCAATTGCCACCATCGTCGTCCCTTAACCAATACCTCAGCTAAAGCTCTCAACAACTAATTTTGTGTTTTAGATCTGAAATTCGAAACTAAAAGGATGAGATTCGTTTTTGATGAATAAAGTATTATACATAAATTGGAATGAGTGGAGCGGGATTCAGTTCAGGGAGACGAAGGAAAAGTAGGGATTTAAAGAGTCGTCAAGGAGGGCATTGGCGAGGAGGCGAGTGCGATGGAGATGAGAGTCGGGGTGGCGCGTTGAGTGAGTTTCGCATCGATGAAACGGCATTCAAAAACCCTACCAAGAGGAGTAATTTTGGAGGAGGGATCAGAGTGGATATAGTTATTGTAAAGTCCTTGGTGGTGGTTGAAGAAGAGTTGCCAAATAAGGCAAAATGGAGATTTGAATTTGTAAGGAACAAGAAGGCAATTTTGGGTTTGGACTTGGTGGTTCCTAGACGGGATACGGCGAAGCCGTCAGGGCGAATGGATGCAAGCGCGGCACAGCAGAAGAGGGAGAGATCGTTAAAATCAGATGGATGGTGGCGGTGTGGTGGGTAACGATGTCCGGGAAGTAGGTGGGTTCTGGTTTTTTCTTTTAGGATTTGGGCGGGATGGGTGAGTGTGGGGTGAGCGGAGAAGATGAAGTGAATTTTGTATTTTAATTGTTTTATTATAGAAAATATAAATTTACAATTTTAACCTTTTAAAATTAGTCAAAATTTGGTTAAATCGTTGACTTTTGGTCAACTAACAGATGAACTAACAGTTTCCGTCAAGTTGGACTTCAAGTGAGTATTTTTGAAAGGTTTGGTACCATGGGTGGCACAAATGAAAGGTTTGGACAAAGACTGCTAATAAGCGAAAGTTTGGTACTCCCACTGCAATTTTCCCTAAAATATAATTTATCAACAAATAATTCTTAAAAAATAAAACAAAAAACATAGAAAGAATATATATATATATATATATATATATATTTATTTATTTATTTATTTATATAAATTTTGGCCGTGTTTTTCCTTTTCCTTTTATTATTATTATTATTATTATTATTATTATTATTATTATTATTATTATCCGACAAGTGTTTTGACAATAATAATCATCATCATCATTATTATTATTTCATAGATGTTACTGTCCCTCCTTACTTTGCTAAAATGATTCTTGGAAGAATTGAAGATGTCACGAATAAAGACACGAGGTAATATGTTATCTTCAATTTAGCATTCTGAGATTAAAAATGAAAAGTTGCAAAAACAAATTAATACACATTATTAAAAAGGAAACACTGCTTTAGATTAAAATAAGTAGTAGTAGTAGTAGTAATAATAATAATAATAATAATAATAATAATAATAATAATAATAATAATAATAAATTGAGCTCAGCAAAAGATATTGGTACAAAATTTAGAGAAGGTTATTCATATTACTATAGAATAAGTGAATTTTTTTTGATTTACTCAAGATTTTGAACAAGTGGATTAGTTGATGGTGGTCAAAAGGAAACCATGAATCTTGCATTGATTAGTGCAATGTTCAAGTCCATATCCTCATCTTGGTAAATAAATTAATATTATTTTCATTCTCTAATGACACATAAATGAATAAATTATATTAAAATAATGGACAATTTTCTTGAGCCCAGAAAAATAATAATCTCAAATTATAGAAATTGAAATAGCAGCTTCAAACTGATGCTGCTTTTATCTGGGGTAGCATTTTTGGACAGTCCAACCCCACTAGTTCCAACCTTTTATGTCTTTGTTTCCCATTATTCTTTCTATATATACCTCCATTTTGCATTCCATATGCTACCAGTAAACAGAAATATTCACAAAATCTGGTTCTTTTCTTCCTCTTCGTTGTGTGATCATTCACTTCTGCTAGAAAAAATGGCAATCAAAACGGCATTCTTTTTATTAGCATTCGTGGTCTTAGTTGCAAGAACGGTATGTTGTTTTACACAAACAATTACACTCGTACACGATTTAACTAAAAAATTGTGGAGCTATCTCATATAGAAGTTTAAATTCTCGAGCTGTGCAACTCGTTACTGACATAATTTGTGCGTGGAATGTTTGTAGCACTCTCATGCCGGAGTACCAGCTCATGCCCCGGTGACGGCCCCCGTCCCTTCTCCAAAGAAGGCTCCGGTTCATGCTCCGGCCCATGCACCAACAAAGCACCACCATGTGCCTCCTCCCAAGAAAGCTCCTATCCATACTCCAGAAAAACCTCATGTTCATCCTCCATTAGAGGCTCCTAGCCATCCCGTTGCTCCGACACACGGTTTGTTGAAGACTATGTTTGAATAAATAAGTTTTTCTCTTCCCAATATTTCAAGCTTTTAAGATTTAAATGAAGTTATTAAACGTCGTGGTGTTCAGGGATGGAGCCAAGATGGACCATTTTTATTTTTTTTTCTATTGAGCTAATACATAGAAAAAAATATTTGCCTTAAAAATATAATGGGTTTGGGGGGCACCTCCCCCCCCCCCCCCCCCCAAAAAAAAAACTTCGGATGAGTAGATTAATCCATCAAATAAATGGGTAACAAACAGTACCGATTATGGTAATTGTGCATATTTCAGGCGTTTGATTGAAAAATGAATCTAACCTGTAAGTGAGGACGTGCTTATTTATTAAATTGTGTATATATCAAGTCGATGATATTTTCGACTCATTTTTTGCTCTCCGCAGGCTGCGTGGCCATGTGTGAAGAGTACTGCAAACCAGTGAGCCCCAAAAGGCCATGCATGAGAGTATGTACTGCCTGCTGTGCCAAGTACAAATGTGTACCCGTCGGATCCAAGAAATGCACCAATTGGGGTCGGGTCATGATCCATGGAGAAATGGTTAAGTGCCCTTGAATTAATTTGGAGGATCCATTTCTCATTTATGTTCTAGGTTACAATGTTGTTTTAAATTATGCCTGTTTTGTTTCAGTATAATAACTCAACAAATCTATGACCATCTACGATTTTGTTGGTGTATTCAGTGATTGTTTTTATTAGTAAATCTTCTTTCCATTTGTTTTCAAGAAACAATTATTCTCTTGGCTGATTTGTTGATATATATATGACTATTATTTTCACACCAAAAGGAAAGAAAATGAGAATGTATCTGGGTTTGGAAATGTAAAATTAATGGGAAAGCTGTATCAAACATATTGAACTAATTAACATTGAGCTCTATGACTCAACTCAAATCAATAAGAATGGAGAAAATTTGACTCGTCTTATCATTCTCATCTTTTGAGTCATATTCTATATTGCCGGCAGAAAAGGTACAAATTCATTTGAATCATATTCGATTAGTTCAGATTAGACAAATTCCTTTCGACAATTTGAATAAGGTTCTATTCTTTCCTTCTTCTTTTAATTTTTTTTTTAATTTTTAAAAATGAGGCTATAATGATCTTTACAAAAATAAATTAATTAATAATTAACAATTGTTTTAACAGTTGTTTTACATGTATATCACGGCTTACAGATCTGTTTACCAATAGATTATATAACAAGAGTAGATTGAATCAAAATTTCATCAATCAAATAAAAAGAAAACTCCTTTTCTTTTTGACACCTCGTTAATTTGTAAATAGTTATATGAATGGTGATGTACAATAATTATTTTTCTTTTTAAAGCACCTTTTTAACACTTAAATGAACAAAATTGGGGACCAATGACTCTACTAGGTGACATGTTAGGGATATGCAGCTAAAACTAAAGGATGGAGAAAAGTTGCAGCTCGTTAACAGATTAGAGACTGATAGTGCAATTTTTATGAAAATAATTTTTAAGAATTTGTTTGGAAGAGATTATAAGAAATGGAAAATCCCTTTTTATTTATTTATTTATTTTTTGAAAACTTGTCGTTAAAAAGTAGAGAAATATTTTTGTAAAATTATTTTATTGAGAGAATATATGATTAAAATAAATTTAAAAAAATAATTTTTAAACAATCAGAACCAAACCAATGCTACATATAAAGAAAACATAAATATCTTGGGAATTTTTAGACTCCACAAATAATTGTATTGCCAAAAATATTTGTTAGATCACAAATCTTCAAATTCTATCAGTTTTATTAATTGTTAGAGCTCCAATTTTTAAAATTTATTTTTTAAAAAATTTATTTTTAACTACACATTTTTTCATAAAATAATTTTATATGTAATTTAAATTTTTTTCTATTTTTCAATCACACATTCTTTAAAAAATCATCATGTCAAACCTATTTTACCCCAAAATGGGGCATAAACAGAACCTTAGTAAACGCCCACACTAGAATGGTAAATCGAAACAATAGCATATGTTAGATGATAAAATTGAAACAAATTGAAATTGATTAACCAAAGTGAAACCAACTTGTAACTTGGATGACTTCAAGAGAAAGTTCCCATTTTCTCAGTTTGTAAATTTGGAGGATGAAATTGAAATTTCTCTTAAAATTCAATTGAGAACCCTAACCCAACTTTCCAAAATAGGTTCGCCAATTCGAATTGGCTAGTAAATCGGAGCAAATTAGGAATGCTCAGTAACCTTAAAATTTTTCATTTCGCCCAAAAATTTTACTAGAAGAAATCTTCTATATAATTTGTGGGAGAAGATAAAATAAGCAATTATAACTAACTGTTCGTGGAGTTGGGAAGAAGATAAGCGATTCAAGTTTGACCTTGTTCAATATACATACGGGACTCCAATCGATGTGAGAAAATTAAAATTGTTGCAAAACTTGAGGGAAAATCAGCACAAGAAATTGAAATACATTACGATAATTTGTAGCATGCTTTGGCGTTAAATGAGGATGGGTTAATAGCGCTGCCGTTATATATAGATAATGCGGCGGTGTTGTTGTCGGTGGCGGTGGAATCTGAAGAAGCCAAGTGTTTGGTGGATTTCGGTAAGAAGGTTCAGAAAAGAGTAGCGAAACCCTGGAGTGAAGAGGAACACAGGTAATGTATCCTGATGTCTATTGATTATTTTGTTCTCGGGGACTATATTTTGACTAGAGTTTGAAATTATGGTCTTGTAATTTATGGAAAGTTGGGTGCGATAGTTTGTCTTTGTGTGAGTCCATTTTAAGAGTGAGTTTTAGTTAGACATAGTGGTGGCAATGGGCTCGAGTAGTTCGCGAGCTTGGCTCGCCTAAAACGAGCCACGAGCCGCTCAGGCTCGTAAAAAACGAGCCCGAGTAACGAGCCGAACCTATGAATTGATTGACGAGCGGCTCGGCGAGCGAGCTCGTGGCTCATCCAAAAAAAAAAATGTTTTGGAAGCATTAATGTGCGTGAAGGACTGGCAAGACGCTCATTTTCGACTGCAAAATAAATATACCGAAATTGCATGTAGTCAAGTAAGTGATATTTAGTTTAATCATATTTATGAAGAATTTTTATTTTAATACCTTTATAATTTTTTAAAAAAAATTGTACACGTAACAAGTTGTTCGTGTACAATTTTTAACTCTGCCTACTCGAAATAAGAACTATTGAAGTAGTCGGTCCCAAACCCGGATAAAGGAGGAGGGTTTATATTTTATTATTTTTATTATTTTAAAAAGGAAAAATATTTTGAAAAATCATTTTACAATTTCTCATATCATATTTAATTTTATCATTTATAAAATAATGATTTTCAATCAATATGTTTTCTTCAAAATAAACTTGAAAATTAAAATATATTAAAATATATTAACTAAAAATTATTTATAACTTATAAGTTATTAGTAAAACAAACTTTATCTAAATAAATTGTTTACAAAATAAAAATACTTATAAGATAAAAATTTATCAAAATTGTATTTTTTAAAAAATATTTAGAAAGAAAACGTGTATAAAAATTAAAAAAGGAGCTCGGCTCGTCCCCACCCACGAGCCACGAGCTCGTTGGGCAACGAGCCCGAGCACGAGCCGAGCTCGTAGGGTAACGAGCCGAGCCGGCTCGACTCGACCCATTGACATCGCTAGTTAGACAATCTAAAATTTAATTTCAATTTGGTTTTTAACATTTTTATTATGATATTCCTAATCTTACTTTCTTCAAATGAGTTGGCATTTGTCATCTATGTTCCTCTGTGGTCCTTCAATACATTTTTGATGCTTTGACTCATTATCATTTCTTAATGACTCTGAGATGCTAACATATTTTTTGACACATCGACATGTTGTGATTCTCTGATCACAAGAAGAGAATAAAAGAGGAAAAACAATTCTATTTATACTTGAATAGAATGTACAATGAAGTTTACAAACTCAAAAAAAAAAAAAAAAAAAAAATCTCAAAAGAGTCTCTCTCTCTCTTTTTTTTTTCTATTCTATACACTCTATTTTTCTTCCTCTCAAAGGATATTTCCTTCTCTCTTGGGGCATATAAAATTCCTTTTGTGACATCCCTTATTTATAGAGAAATTAGACTACAAACCACCTCAATTTTATAGCCAGAATTCTACCATTTAGGTGCTTAATGGACAGTCAAAATTTGTGGACTGCCTTCTACATGAAGTAATTAAAATTGTGACTATGTTCATGCATTAAGGAAGGTTCTAGTTGTCAGTCAATCAAAAATTGCGACTAGAGAATTTCATTTCAAATTGTCTTCTTGCATAGGTGTTTTTTCTTCATTAAACAATTGAAGTTTTGACTTATTTTCAATTACTTCAAAAGGAAGAAACTGATTAAAAAACCAGCTGGAATGCGGCTGAACTTATCACATGTTACATCTTGTTGTCTTCCTATTTGTTAAGAAGAGATGATATGGTGAGATGTTAAAACTGTACTTTGTGGACATCCAATAGGACAAAAGATCAGGGTTTGATTAAAACATACGTTTAGATGTAATTGTTGACTTTGTTACCTACATGTACAATAGGTTATTTTTAGTGGGCTTGGAAAAAATACGGGAAAGGAGATTGGAAGAGGATACCAAGATATGAAGTTCGGACAAGGAGCCCAACCCAAGTTGCCAGTCATGCCCAAAAATATTTTGAGCGTCAAAAAAGGGAAAAAACAAGAAAAGGTCCAGCATTTTCGATAATTCTATTTCTCAATTCTCGACTCAAAATCCCGTTTAACTATCATTGAATTGACATTCTTCTCATGTTAATTTCATATGATTTTCATGTAAATATTATTCTTAGTCATATTGTTAGATGATTTTTTGCTTCTCTCTGGGACATTTTGAAAGGATTAGCGGAATTTTAGATGATACAAAAAATTAAGTAGACTTGTCGATCCAATCGAAATAGTGAATACTTCATTTAGTTATCTGACTACGTTTGACTAATGGAGCAAGGTTACATGGTCAGGGTTATTGACATATTTTATTTTCATGGGACATGTTATTTTTAACATTCAAGTTTGAGGATCGAATTTATAACTGTAAGTGAAAAATTGCAGAAATTAAAATGAAAGAACATAGAGATTTTTCGCCCTCGAAAGGGCCCAAATGTTCAGTCGTGAGACCTAATCACCCTTGAGCATCCACTAAGGGATTTAGCTCAAGATCCACTAGTATCAACCAAGAAACAGTACAAATGAGCGAAGAAATCTCAGATTTCTTCGTATTTCTCTCGCCTCTTTTCACAGCAGAAAGAACCTCACAAAATCAGTATCTATCGATTGTACTAAACAATCAGATTCTATCACTAAGAACAACCATTTCAATCACAAAGATCGATTTCAATTTTAGAGATCAAAAACCCTAATTTTTACTCAGAAAACAGAGAGAGACGAAGAGACTGAAAGAGGGATCCAGAGAGTGTGAATAGTGCCAATGTCAAGTATATATCTGATCAATTCAACAGTCACAATCCAAGGGTTGGAATGTAGCCACGTGGACGGCAGATTCACACTCCCTCAGAGGCTAATGTCGTGTTTCCAAAATACGATTTGATAAAAGGGCCAGCAACTTGGTTATCTATTGTTGGTCTCAACAAAGATGCGGCCCAATAGCCCAAGATTTAATGAGGTAGCCCAGATTTCTTAACAATCTCCACCTTGCTGAGTTGAATCTTCGTCTTTACTAATGGATCTTGTTACTAAATCAGTTAACTTCACTTGCTCTAAATTCCTGTAAAAACAAAAAATTTAAATCAGTTAACCTTATCATAAACAACACTTGAAGTTCTAAATTTATCATCCCTTTATGTGATTTTAGAATCTTCAAGCAAAATTTAAATTTGTTTAGAGGCAGTACCTTAGTTCCCAAATCAGAGGGATTGAACTCTGTAGGAATTTTAACCAATTTGATCAAACCTTTTTCGACCATATTTCGCACAAAGTGAAATTTTATGTCTACATGTTTGGTTTTATCATGATATACAGGATTCCTACTAAGATGTATTGCACTTTGATTATCTGTATAAATGTTAACAGAATTATTTGCAAAGCCAATTTCATTTAGTAAATCTCTTAACCAGATGCTTTCTTTAACAGCATCACAAGCTACAATATATTCAGCTTCTGTAGATAATAAAGCAATTAATTTTTGTAGTTGTGACTTCCAACTTATACATCCATTACACAAAGTAAAAATATAGGAAGATGTGGATCTTCTCCTATCTAAGTCACCAGCAAAATCTGAATTTGTGTAACCCCTCAAAGCTATCTCTAGACCTAATTCAGATGACCCTTTTAAGTATCTTAACATCCATTTTATTGCAAGCCAATGAGTTTCACTTGGGTTGGCCATGAATCTACTTAAAACACTAATTCCATGTGCTAGGTCAGGTTTTGTACAGACCATGAGATACATGATAGAACCTATAGTGTTAGCATAAGGTACTTTCTCCATTCTTTTTAATTCATCATCTGTTTTAGGTGATTGTTCACTAGACAGTTTAAAGTGATTAGCAATAGGAAGAGTAACTGGTTTACAATCGAGCATAGAAATTTTTTCAATAATTTTCTTCACATAAGATTCTTGTTTTAGCACTAATATGTACTTATCTCTATCTCTATCTATTTCCATTCCAAGAATCATTTTAGCTTGTCCTAAATCCTTTATTTCAAATTCAGACTTTAACTTTGATTTAATGAAGTCTATTTCATTTCTATCATGACAAGCAAGCAGCATGTCATCCACATATTGTAACAAGTAAACTGATTCAGCTCCACCTGAACCTTTATAAAAGAGACAGGAGTCATAACAGCTTTTTACAAGACCTAAAGTCTGCACAAATGAATTAAATTTCAAATACCATTGCCTGTGAGCTTGTTTAAGCCCATAAAGAGGTTTTTTCAGCAAACAAACCTTTTCTGATTTTGATTTAATTTCAAATCCTTTGGGTTGAGTCATGTATATTTTCTCATTAAGATCACCATTTAGAAATGCTGTTTTAACATCAAGTTGATCTAATTCCCCATTAAAATGAGCAAATAAAGCCAGTAAAATTCTAATTGTAGTGTACTTGGCCACTGGAGAGAATATTTCATTATAGTCTACTCTTTCTTTTTGAGTGAAACCTTTAGCCAATAATCTGACTTTATATCTCTTATTTTCTGAGTTTGAATCTCCTTCTTTAATTTTAAAAATCCACTTACAATCTACAATCTTTTGATTCTTAGGTCTATTGATCAAAATCCAGGTTTTATTTTTAATAAGAGAATCCATTTCCTCATCTATAGCTTCCTTCCAAATCTTAGAATCAGGAGAATTAATGGCTTCATCAAAAGATGTTGGTTCAGAATTTAAGGAGTCAAGTGCAGAAAACAGAGTGACAAACTCTTCATTATTGATTCTGGTGGAGGGAATTATAGTTTTTCTTTCTTTATCTCTAGCTAGCTGATAATCAGTAAGAGTATTTATTAAAAATTCAGATTCATTTTCAGAATCATTTTCCTCATTGTTTATTTCAGAATGGGAGTGCTCCACCTCAAAAGAATCATCTTGATTTACAGCATTTTCAGGTTGAACTTCCAGGATGGTTTTATTCTCTGGTGTAGATTCAGAAATTTTAGAATCTTTAGATTTTATACAAGGCATGTCATTCTCATTAAAGATGACATCTCTACTTATTATTAATTTAAAACCTTTTTGGTCTTTAACCCAGAGTCAATAGCCTTTAGTTTCCTCTCCATATCCCAAGAAAACACATTTTTGGGATCTAAGCTCAAGTTTGTCTTCACTTTGATGGGAATAAGCAGCAGAACCAAAAACTTTGAGTTTACTATAGTCAGGTATTTTTCCAGAGCATAACATTTCAGGGACTTGAAAGTCAATAGCACTAGATGGACTTCTATTTATTAAATAGGTGGTTGTGTTTAGAGCTTCACCCCAAAAAACTTTTGAAAGTCTAGAACTATACAACATACACCTTACCTTTTCCAGCAGAGTTCTGTTCATTCTCTCAGCAACTCCATTTTGTTGAGGCGTGTATGTTATAGTTCTATGTCTTAGAATTCCAACCTCTTTACAAAATGAGTTAAATTCAAAATTGTAGAATTTAAGACCATTGTCAGTTTTTAATGTTTTGACTTTCTTGTTTGTTTGATTTTTAATCATAGATTTCCATTGCTTAAACTTTTGAAAAGTTTCAGACTTTTGTTTTAAAAGAAATGTCCATATTTTTCTTGAATAGTCATCTATTATTAGAAAATAGTACCTAAATCCACTTAGGGTGTTTACTGATGCTGGATCCCAAAGGCCAGCATGTAAGTAGTCTAGTATAGAAGTGGATTTTTGGGTTCTAGTTTTAAAGGGTAGTCCTTTCTGTTTTCCAATTAAACAGTTTTCACAAAAGTCTAATTTTTCAATATTATCCTTTTCAAAACATCTCAGTTTATTTAAAATGATTAATCCCTATTCTGAAATGTGTCCCATCCTTTTATGCAAAGTAAGGATTTGTTAAACTCATAGTTTGAGGCAGTGGTACACTGACTTAAGACAGGCTCAACATGGACAGTGTAAATTCTATTTATTTTTGGAGAGGAGATGACTCTCTTTTCTCCTAAAGTTAGGCTTATAAGACTCTTGTGAATATTGATATTGTATTTCTCATCTAATTCTCCCAAGAAAATAAGATTCCTTTTGAGTTCAAGAATATATCTTGTATTTTCTAGTTCAAGAATATAGTTGTTATCTAACAACAACTTTACTTTACCAATACCTTATATTTGACAACTCATGTCATTCCCCATCTGAATTTGCCCTCCATTGAGGTCAACAAACTCAGAGAACCATTCATTTGAAGGACACATGTGAAATGTGCATCCAGAGTCAAGGACCCACTCTTTTGAGTCTCTTTTCGTGGTATTAACAAGAACCACCCCTTGGATATCAGGTTCATTCTTGCAGGCAACAGCTGCAGAACCATCAAAATTATTTCTATCCTTCATGTCTGAAATTTTCTTAAAACAGTCTTTTATTAAGTGACCTGTTTTGCCACAGTAGTAGCATTTTCTAGTTTGATTCTTTGGTTTCACATGATTCTTATTCTTGTCTTTGAGCTTATAAGTGGGGAATTTTCCCTTCTTATGAGGATTGGTATAGTATTGGTTATGTTTCTTATTGTGATACAGCTTTTCTTTTATATAAAGGCCTTCACCAGACTTAGAGTCTTTTGACTAAACTTTTAATTCAAGTTCTTTATTTCTTAAGGCTAATGTTACTATACCCATAGTAAGTTCTTGCCCCCCATATTCTAAGGCATTTCTAATGCCTCTATATCTTTCAATAAGAGAGTTTAATAGAGCAACAACTTGTTGGTCATTAGAAATTTCCTCATCACAATTGTCTAGGTCCTGAATCATTTTAGTGAATTTGTCAAGATTTTCTTCTAAGCCAGATGATGGGTCAAATCTGAAGTTGTAAAATTGCCTTGAGATAACATTTATTTGGCATGGATTTAGTCAAGTAAAGTGATTCTAATTTTGTCCACAAAGCCTTAGCAGAAGTGGTTTCTCCCACTTTCCTAATCACACTATCAGACAGATGAAGAAAAACAGTACTCCATGCAGTATCTTCTAATTTTCTCTTCTTATAGGCATTAATTTCAGTAGCCCATGTATTATCAAGGGTTGCATCACATCTTTGCTGCAGTAGCAGTGCTCTCATTTTCTAGTGCCAGAGATTAAAATCCCCAGTACTATTCCATGTTTCTATTTCTAGCTTATATGCACTTGACATGTTGTCAGGTAAGTATGCAAAGATGCAACTATGCAGTACATAGCACATATATATGATTCAGACAGATAATTGTAAGTAACAGACAGGCAGATTTCTGAACAGAATTGGAGAATTCAATTATTCCTATCTAACAATAATTCAAGAAACCAAATGTTAATTATGAATAGTTCTAAGGAGTGGTGACCATTTATAAATCCACTGCTCCCTCAGATTCCCAGACCTTTTAGTGGGGTCTTAGAAAAAGGAAAGTAGAGGAGAATCACTTACCTTAATAACCACTTTCAAGATTAACAAGAAACCAGTAACAGATTAAAGTGTAAGGTTTAGAAATATACCAGGAACCGAAGTTGTAAACATTTCAGTATGTAAATTGTGACCAGACTACTGGAATGTAAGCAGCCTTTCACTGCAGAAGCAAGAAATAAACGAGTTACTAAATCTCAGTAAGAACTCAGCTGGAATCGGAATGAGTCAACTCGACTCGCTAGACTCAGTACGAGTCAGATCACTCAGGTGGACTCAATTGAGTCAACTCATAAATTGTACAGAAACTCAATAGTGAAGAACAAATCTTCAGTGAAATCGATGAACAGAGGAGAAAAAGTTCAAAGCCAGTATAGATCCAACCAACAGTTGAATCGAAAGTTTAACTCAAAGTATCAAAAAATTTTAAACATCAAATTTTACATTTGAAACAGAGAAACTGTAGATCTGAAAAAGTTTTCGAGAAAACATAAAAACTAGGGTTTGTAAAAAATTTTAGAAATCAAAAACGGTTTCATAACCAGAAGCTCTCTGATACCACTATTATTTTTAACATTCAAGTTTGAGGATCGAATTTTTAACCGTAAGTGAAAAATTGCAGCAATTAAAATGAAAGAACACATAGATTTTTCGCCCTCGAAAGGGCCCGGATGTTCAGTCGTGAGACCTAATCACCTATTGAGCATCCACTAAGGGATTTAGCTCAAGATCCACTAGTATCAACCAAGAAACAGTATAAATGTGCGAAGAAATCTCAGATTTCTTCGTATTTCTCTCACCTCTTTTCATAACAGAAAGAACCTCACAAAATCAGTATCTATCGATTGTACTAAACAATCAGATTCTATCACTACGAACAATCATTTCAATCACAAAGATTGAATTCAATTTTAGAGATCAAAAACCCTAATTTTCACTCAGAAAACGGAGAGAGACGAAGAGACTGAAAGAAGGATCCAGAGAGTGTGAATAGTGCCAAGGTCAAGTATACATTTGATCAATTCAACAGTCACAATCGAAGGGCTGGAATGTAGCCACGTGGATGGCAGATTCACACTCCCTCAGATGCTAATGTCGTGTTTTCAAAATACGATTTGATAAAAGGGCCAGCAACCCGGTTATCTATTGTTGGCCTCAACAAAGATGCGGCCCAATAGTCCAAAATTTAATGAGGCAGCCCAGATTTCTTAACAGGACACGTGTCAAATTTTGATTGAATAGTAAAAAAAAAAAAAAAAAAAGAGACAGATAGGTGCTGACAACACAACACCTATCAACTTCCTTGTCTAACCTTGTTCAAGTAGCATTGCACTTACTAATGTTCCAATGAACTCTGACATCACATGAATTTAAAAGAGGAATCTTAGTTCCCCTGCAAGTTGCAATACTCTAGGGTGCCGGGGCCAATCCCAATCCCACCGTTTGGTAAATTTATAATTTATTTATAAACAGAAATGTTATTAAATTTAACGAAATAGATAGATAATAAAATGAAAATAATTATTAATGTATGATCTAAATTGATATTTGACTTTAATTTATTTATACACAATTTATAAATTGATAGCCAAATAAATTTGCACAAAACCCAACAAAATTATATATTACGTAGGCAAAAACACTAACACAACACATGTATGTCCATACATGCGCGTAGGGTCAGAGCCAAGGGGACAAATTTTTTTTTTTCCATTAAATATTTTTTTTCCCTCTAAAAACAAAATGGGCTTGGGAACGGTTTGGACTTCCCTTCGCCCCTGCATGTGCACGAGAAACGCATAGAGATCATAAGAACATCAATCATGTAAAATACTAATCGTAAATCGTGAAACATACTAGGTTCAATGCATCGATGTGTGCATGACTATAGTATCTTTCTTGAGAAGTATGTTTGTGATAATTGGACCTACACAAAAACTTAGAAATTATATATCTTCCCACATAACCACAAAGCCACAAAGGTCATATTGCGCATGCAATACAAATGAGGACAATACAATAGCTCCAAAAACAAGAACCATAAAAGAAAAACATGGGTTTTGTTTTTCTTTAATACTTTCCAATTATCATAAAAAATGATACATGTACAGAAAAATTGCATAGATTGATTTATAAAATGCCACATGGCAACATTTCATTGGATTTTGGACAGCTTTGTCTGTACAATTTATTTGTACAAGTATCATTTCTGAATTATCATTGGAAGTATTTAAAGTTTGATACTAGATGCATAATTTTCATACCATTGAGTGTTGAACTCCCAATTTGATTAGTTTTGACAAACAAAAGGTAAAAGTTCAGATTTTAAAATTACCCTTAAAATTTATGTACTGACTACACATAAATCCAAGCATTACATGTAACACCTAATTTGGTTATGAGTTTCAAAGACAAGAGTCATGGGTCAGTCATGGGTTATATATAGGTTTTTCTATAGTTTTTGAAAAAGAGGGTCACAGATTTGACATATACTTTTAACAAAATCAACCATCTAATTGACAGCCTATATATATTAGATTTAACAAACAATAAGTAAATATTTTAATTATATCCATTTTTTTGTCAATTGATCAATTGAAAAACTACTCATTTACTCATAAGTAAATATTTTAAGTTTAGCCAAACATGACTTTGTGTGCTATGTACCAGACTTGTACATCTGAATCATTACTGAGTAGTTTTGGCAATATCACTTGATTCTTTTGCTTGCTGCTATAAATGGCTTTAAAAGCTCTTCTCTTTCTCTGGGTTTCTTCAGGTTTCGTCACGGGTACACCCAATGGCTCTCCCTCTCGTCGTTTTTCTTTACTAAGACTGTTCTTTAGTGATAGCTAAGAAAGTAGTCATTACGAATACTTGTGAATGGCTACAATCTTATTAATTTGTTGCAGAAGAATTTTAAATTTTTTGGAAATATAAAGTTAGAAGGAAAACTATAGTTTTTTTACAATAATCAGTAATCTCCATACATCATGGATGGTATTCTGTGACGAATTTTAGCCATCATAAAGTGTGCAATGTTTATATTTATGCTTCTCAAGACATAAGATCTAATTTCGGACTGTGTCTAGGGACGGAGCCAGATGTTTTGTATCGTGGGGTCAAAAATTAAAATACAGTTTTTTTAAATGACATTTTAACATTTTAAATTTTAATTACTCTTTGTACAACATCTCTGTCAAATAATTTTCAAAATAAAGAGAACTAGGAAGGGATAACGATGAGCTTAAATCCTAATGACAATTAATGGTGCATGGAATAGATTGTAACTATCAGACATTGGAGTGCCCTTTCTTTTGCGTCTCATTCATTTTTTATTCTTCATCTGTATATGTGGGGTTGATTTGAGCATATAGAATTAGGTACCAATACCATTTGACAAAAATGAATTTTGAAGATTGGAACTCGAACATGGCTAAATGTCTACCAGAACAAAGCACATGAAATTCTTGTGATGTATATAGGATGTAGTAAGTCCAAGCTATAGTACACCACCTCCTTCTCCATAAGTCAAGGAGTCACCACCTCCTCCACCAGTCAGTCAAGGTGCGACTGCCACCTCCATCTATCAAGGCCACAGCCGCCCTCCACCAGTCGGGGTGCTACCGCCTCTGCCGCCTACCACACCTGCACCAAAAACTAAACTAGGTAATGTCTTTCTAGTTACTATTAGTGCTTCAAGATTCAAAATTTCGAGGAAATCTTATCATGTGCTTGATTAAAAAGTAATGTATGCCACTTTTTTACTTAGTATGTCACATTTTCTATCATGAAAACTTAATTCACATTTAACAAAATACAAAATAAATTAATATCTAAAAGAAACTCTTATATGCAAAATGAAAGTTTAGTCAAAGATGTATCGCTAAATTAGAATTGATTGCATTTGACATTTTAATTAAAAAGTGGTATAACATGATATGCCACTTTTTAATGAAACGATCACAAATCTTGTAACTTGACTTTTCCTAATAAAAGCTTTGACAATAGAAACTTGACCCAACTATATTAAATCCAGTTAAATGAAATTCAAATAAATTGACAATAAATATATATGCTTCATAAAAGATTAAGCCCTTGTTTGATGGTTGAGAAAAATATAATATTTTGATTAGTGATTTTTTGAGAATGTGTAGCTAAAAAGTAGGAATTTTTTTTTTTTGAATTTTTGGACAAAATATTTTATTGTTTGAATGTTTAGTTAAAAATGAGTCTGATAATTAAAAAAAATTGTTACAAAGGGAGACAAACAAGGACTAGCTGATCTTTATATCTGTGGCGTTAAAAATATGAAAGCAATTCAATTAAGTAACAAAAATTCAAAAAAAAAAAAAATGATAAAAATTAAAAAAAGTGACAATCACTAAAAAATGTGACAAACACCAATCAAAACATTATAATAGATTAAGGAATGGTTGATTTTCTTCTATATATTATCTCTTTAAGATTATGATTCACTTATATTAAATAATCATAGAACATAATTTCATTTTAGGAACACAACTTTTGAGTCGAAAGCGACAAAAAAAAAAAAAAAAAAAGCGACAAAAATCCCTTCCATTTCATTATGTCATTGCTATTTCCACCTCGTTTCGGACCCTTGTTTGTTGAGAAGTTAATGTTCAAAAATGGCAGAGATAGAGAATCCTCGAATGCCTCATTCCATCACGATCTAGTTCCATCTACAAGGCCCCATACTCCCCTTTATCAATCTAGCCATTAAACTTGCTTCAAATGGTGTCACCATCGCTTTCGCTCTCCTCGTCATGGGCTTATTTGGATCAAGTGTGTGCTAATTTAAATGAACATTTGCAGCATACTTATAGACAATATCATATATTTTTCAAAACATCATACGGCAAAGTACACAAAAAAGCTAACGTCAAATCATATCCTCAACTTTTACTCCTATGCACTAAAAAATAAGAAACTAGACATCTCTACTGATGATTACACAGAAATTGAATTCATTTCAAGACAAAATCCAATCAAATGAGCTTAACAACATGCAATGAACCCGTAAAAAGTCACTTTACCAGCTCTTTCATTATGAGATACCCGAAACCGAAATTATGTGGATCCCATTTGATATTTTTCCAAGAATGAAGTTAACACTCATTTGATTTCATTCAAAAATCAAGTTTGTGCACATCGATTTGAACTGATCATAGGGAAAATAGCCACTGCAACTTGATTAATTCTGGAGTATGATCTAAGTCTTACTCTTACACATAATCGGCATCTAATGAGTACAACATTAGCAAGAATAACACCTCTCAATCATCTATGGAATAAATTTGCAGTTATTTATCCATATGATTTATGCAACATAATAATGACAAATTCAGAAACCTATAATTCATTTTTCTCTCTCTTCTTATCAGCCACGTATTCTCTAAAAAAATAATATTACATGTAATCTCAAAACTATTTCTTATTTTTTAACCACACATTCTTCAAAAAGCACTATTTCAACCATTAAAATTTCAAATAATGGGGGCCAAACGGGGGCTAAACTATTTCACCGGGTTAGGGAGTCTAAGTGTAGGGCTAATGATGTTGAAAAGGTATATGATTTGAAACCTATACCTGTATACCATGATCTACTTCCCTTCACTCATAGGGAGTCAGTGGAATTTTGGGTGTTCATATTCTTGCATGGAGCCTAAATGTGGGAAAAGGACTTTTTAAATATATGGGCTTTGCTATTAGCATTGCAAATTGGATATAATCTAATTATAGAAAAGCCCTAACCAGATCCCTATCAAAAGGAACATCGTCAGCTAGGAAATTCAGAAGCTCTTCATCCCTCATTGCCTTGACAACATGAAAACGTCCAGAGTTCGGCGATTGCAGAAGTATGAGCTCCAGAATGAAAATCTCACAAGCTATTGCAAATAATATTGGAGTATCTGCATTGATCATCTGATAATATGTTCTCAGCAAGGATAAACTTGAGATGTTATGAAGTTTAACTACTTCTCCAGTGGTGATTCAATGTATAAAAATTTCTAAGCTTAACTAACATATCCATTTTACTAGCTACTACAAAGTTTGCTTTTTACGGCTTACCTTGCACGTTGTAAAAGGCATACTTTTGCATGTTGTAGGAAATACTCAAGTTTTTTATGGCATACACTGCATGCAGTGAAAAGTGAATTGGATGCTGTTAATTCACTTTTTATGGCATGCTATTGCAAGCCATATGCAATAAATACTCACCTCCTTTTATGGCACACAAAGCATACATATGCATGCCATAAAAAACATACATTAAAGCAGTGTTTACATTTTAAAATTGTTTGTTGATGTGATTACCATCAAACCTATAATAATTAAAGAACAAAAATTATATACATTAACACACATATATAATCATATTTTCCAGAGTTTCAATAAACAAAAATATTGAGTACAATTTAATAAAATATGTCAAAATATAGTGTGTGTCCAAATAATTCAATGTACATCATTAGCCTCTACTCAAAAAGTTTGCCATTGCACTAAATGTTCCAACACGTGGAAACTTCATTATTCAATGGTTTTCAAGTAGGTCTCCTCAGCGGTCCAAGGATTCTTCTTCACCTACCAGAGGAAGTTTGCATATTTGTTCAAGGCCTTTTCGTCCTTCAGCTCCACAAATTCCTAGTAAATTAAGCACCGAGGAAGTCATTCTGATACTAATTTATATATTTCTTAGATTTTTCTTCGGATAGCATAAATTGGATATAATCTAATTAGAAAAGGCCTGACTTGGTCCCTATTAAAAGGAACAATGTCAGGTAGGAAATTCAGAAGCTCTTCATCCCTCATTGCCTAGAAAACATCACAAGGTTGCAGAGTCCAGCGATTGCACAAAGTGTGAGCTTCGGAATGAAAATCTCACAAGCTATTGCAAATAACATTGGAGTATCCGCATTGAACATATGATGATATGTTCTCAGCAAGGATAAACTTGAGACGATATGAAGCTCAAATTATAAATACTTATCTAGTGGTGATTCAATCTATAAAAAATTCTAAGCTTAACTAACATATCCGTTTTACACGCTACTACAAAGTTTGCTTTTTATGGCTTACATTGCACGCTGTAAAAGGTTCTTTACCGCATACCTTTGCATGCTGTAGGAAGCCATGCCGTTAATACTCATTTTTTTATGGCATACAATACATGCCAATAAAAATGAATTGGATGCTGTTAATTCACTTTTAATGGCATGCTATTGCAAGCCATAAATACTCACCTCCTTTTATGGCACACAAGGCGTACATATGCATGCCATAAAAAAGCATACACAAAAGTAATATTTACATTAATTTTAAATTGTTTATTGATGTGATGACCATCAAATCTATAATAATTAAAGAACAAAAATTATATATGAAAAAAATTTGACCTAGAACGCTTAGATATGCTAGAAAGTTCGACTAACGTGAAACAGTATCAAGTTCAAATTTTATACATTACGAAGTTTACGTTCTAGATTTCACTTTAACCAATTTGACCTTACGTGCGGAATTAATCTAACTAAAGCAACAAGTCACTTTAATTAGTTGTCTAGGTGATTAATCATACAAGCCAATTAACCTATGTTGGAATGCGGCAATTTATATATTATGCAAAGCAGTAAATAACAAATAATGTGATAAACGAGAAACCCCAACGTGGGTAAAACTCCAAGATCAAGCCAGTTACCTCCACTATACCAATTTGGCAAGTATAAGTTATACCAAACTCCGTTCCCAATCAGACCCACTGTTCCAGTCTCACGATCTACTGCTGTAGATACTTCTAGCCTCTTGCTAGACTTCCTGACCTACCTCCTGCAACCCAATCTGCTGTCAACTACAACCTTCTGGCCCTTAGTTGATTGTATCACCAAGTGGAACACCAAGAACCGTCCATTTTTGTGCTTGTAACTGTGCCTCAATCCACCTCTCTCAATCCTCCAATGAGAGAATCCCTTTCTCAATAGATTAAGGAAGTAAAGTGTTTTGGGTTATGTAGATTCAATGTTTTTACCCAAAACAATGATTGTTGGATCACAAGATTGATGTAGATGAAATCTCCAATTAATTGCACCTTTGATCTTTTCAAAGATCTTATGAATATCTTTTGCAATGAAAGAATAATGTAGCAACCTCTTTAATTTCGTCGTAGTGCTTGAGTATTTATATTTGAAGGTGTCTAGGTGGTATGGGTCGAGTAAAACACTTCAAAAATGTAAAATAGGGTTTTTGCCGCGTAGGAGTACCGCTCGAGTGAGAGCCAGCGAGAGGTATTCTGCTTTTGTTTTCGCTCGAGCGAAATGCCAGTGAGAAGGGAGCGACAGTGAGCAGTCGTCAGTATTTTCATTATAATTTTCTCTTCAAATGTCCGATTGAGGTGATTCAAGTTGAGTTGAAAATATAACTAAAAGGGATACAATTCTTCTAAATTCCAACGTTTTCTATGTGAAAAATGCATTTCAAGTTATGAGTGAAAATCCGGAACATAATTTGTGCAGCTCTTTGATTTCCTTTAGATTTCCAATTGTATTCCGATGATCTTGTGTGATCTTCTTGGACATCTTGGACTCCTTCAACGACTCGAACACTAATTTACCTCATCTATACAAATTGCACCCTAAGTTTCTGACTTTTACACTAATGTTCAATTAAGTCCCTGACTTTTACAATTATACAATTTAGCTCGTTTTGTCCACAGAATCGCCAATTACACTTTTAGACCTAACAATATACATTAACAAATATATAATAATATTTTCCATAGTTTCAATAAACAAAAATATTGAGTACAATTTAATAAAATATGTCAAAATATAGTGTGTGTCCAAATAATTCAAAGAACATCATTAGCCTGCTCAAAATTTTTTCCATTGAACTAAATGTTCCAACACGTGGAAACTTCATTATTCAATAGTTTTCTAGTAGGTTTCCTTAGCCGTCCAAAGATTCTTCTTCACCTACTAGAGGAAGTTTGCATAATTGTTCAAGGCCATTTCGTCCTTCAGCTCCACAAATTCCTATTAAATTAAGCACCGAAGAAGTCATTTTGATATATACTAATTTATATATTTCTTAGAATTTTCTTCGGATATAATAAATATTTGGCTAATATAGTGGGGTTCGCTACACAACTATGGTTGTTTTCTTTCAATTGGAGATTTTGTGGGAAAAACGTAAGTCCAGGTATTCCTACTTTTACTAGCTCATCAGATTTCATTATCTTTCTTATCTGATCAAATGGAAGCAAGTGATCGTTCAGTACATCTGTGAAAGGAGAGACAACTAGAAAATAAAAGCGTTATTAAGAAAAAAAAATTTGTTTGTTTCCAATGACAACATAAAATATGAAGAATCAATGCTCAATTTAATTTATGGCATTACATTGAGGAAACGGTACAACCACAATAATTACTTGTGCCTTCCCACATAAGTTTCTATATATTGAAAATAAATTGCATAGCAGGAAAAATCAGTAGGCATTTTTTTCTTTTTGATCATTGATGGAAAAGAAGTGCTATTTCTTTCATGATTGGAAGATTGCGTATTTATTTCACTTATTGGCAAATTGGTAATTTGAAAAGACGGGTTAAAAATGGAAATTCATTAAAAGACCACTTTTTTGCATACTTTAAAAAAGTTAAAATGCATCACCAAAACTTCAGACCAGGTCCATTAGGATGTAGGGCAAATTATTGAACTGATGGTCCAACTTTTTTTTTTTTATGATATTAATTCTTTCAGAGAACACAAAGTACGCAGCTAGTAATAAATCATAAAGAGATTGAGATAAATCTATATACACTGCAAATAATTGCAATTTATTAAAATTGGGAGCAAGGTGGATAGCAAAACAAATTAAGTAAAGCAAGATGGATAATTAACAAAAAGTAAGTAAAGTAAAATGTACTAATAGTTTGAGAGTACTGCACCACCTAGAGGATTACATATGTCAGAGTCGATAGTTCGAAAAAGTTAGCATATTTTGTCTTAGAAAAATTTTAAAACCAAAGTTAATGCACCATGCACTAGCTTTGCACATCGCATGTTGATTGTACTTATTCATGTAGTTGTGTGCATATCTATCATTCTCATATTTTACTCTATTTGTAAAATTTAATGAGTTAGTCATGTAGTATTAAAATGCTATTACGTGGCTAGCAAAGTAAAATCATTTTGTGATTATACAATTTACTGTAATACAATGCATTCGTTATAATCAATTTAAAAATTTTATAAAGTAACCTGACTAATTCAAGTTCAGATATTAGTGTTTCCTCTCCACATGTTGTATTCAATAAATTACACTAGAAATACGTAAGAGGTTATGCACCATGCTCATGCTTTGCATGCTGCACGTTGATCACACTTATTCATTCTGGGAATTTACTTTGTTACATAATTTGACATGCAACTTACTACACATGCAAAATAATGTATGTTAAAATGGGGAATGATAAAATCATGCTCACACACAACCGTGCAACTTATGCTTAATTTTAAAAAGCTAATATATAAACACTTACACAGTTCCATTAACAAATTGAGTAGCAATCAACTGGGTTTTCTGTTTTTGTAAATTTGGTAATGGGAACAAATATTTTTGGAAAAAGAGGATGGAAGAAGAATGTCACCAGGGATCTGAAAGTTTGATGGTATAGATTTTGCATTCTGGAAAATGTATTGAGGATTACGTGTATAGTAAAAAATTGTACCAGGCCTTTTCGAATGTGAAGCCCAAAGGAATGAAGGGCGATGATTGCAAACACGTTGATTGTCATTTGTCAAGTAATGGGTGTTATAGGGTTGACACAATCGAAGAGTGTTGCCACAACATGACGATGGAGAAAATCACGGTTGATTTGACGAAGGTATTCTGCGACATGTATGAGAAGCCATCTTCATGTGACAAGGTACATCTGATGAAAAAATTATTAATTTGAAGATGGTTGAAGGTGCTCCAGTTGTTGAACATCTCATAAGCTAAATACAATTATTAGTTGTTTGAACATAATTTTGATTAAATTTAATGATGCGGTTTGTGCCCTAATTATATTAGCATCACAGGCAACTAGTTGAGAGCTTAGGCGAGCTGAGGTTAAAAATTCTATAGGGAATGGAAAATTGAAATGCAATGATATTCAATAATATTCTTGTTGAGGTAGTTTGTCAAAGAGATTTTGAAGATGTAACGACTCGGGTCTTTGTAACCGAGCCGTTAGCTTACGTACTGTCCGCTTTGGGTGGGTCTTGCGCCCACGTACCCATCATGGCTTTCTGTCGCGTTCGCCAATATTCGAACTCATAACCTTTCCCTTGAGTAAGACTTAAGTTGAATTCTGGTACCAAAATGATACGATTTAGTCTCCTAACTTTAGATTGCTTCCATTTTAATCCATTTTTTGCTCCTTTCATCCAACCCACCATTTTGCATCGAGTTTCTGCTACAAGTGAAATATATACTAAACTAAGCCATAATGTTTACATAAGTGTACAAAATATACTTCTCATTCTACTTTGGAAAAAAGCAAAGTGTTGGTCACTGAACAGTCTCATTTGGATCCTAAGAGATCCAAATCCAAAAGAAATTAGTTTACAGAGAAATTGGATGTGAAATCTTTGCTCAATAATCATCTCAACAAGAAATTGGACTTTGGCATTCTTTTGACATTCTTTGACTTTGTTCTCCCGGTTAGCAAGGTGTACTTATATCTTAATAAGCCTTGGGAGAAATTAGTGGAGGAGATTACTTTGACAAAAAGGAAAAACTGATCGATATCCACCATTAGTAAGATGCTGTGCTACATCATGACCAACATGCTGAATGCAAGATCTATGTCCAACGAGCTTCTTCACTTGAGAAAAAAGTGAAGTGTTTGGAGAAACTGTGCGCAGAACTTCTAAAAGAGGTAAATGATGGAGAAAAAGTCGATCAAGTATAAGAACTTGACTAAAATGCTTCAGTTCTTGTTGCTAACAGGGCTAAGCTTAGAAGATTAGCTAACATAAAGACCATGTTAAGTAGACGTAGAATGAAATTAGGAAACAGAATTAGACTGCCTAGAACATACCATGCCAGCGCATGGTTAAAATCGTTGTGATTGTACTGTTCAACATTTTTCTTGGTGAAATGAATTAAGGATGCCTTGCAATCGCAACCCTCAATACTTACAATCAAGGTTCAACATTTTCACAAAATTCAAATTGGTCCCTCAAATTTTGTTCTGGTTTAGCTCGAGTCTTTCCTTATTTTACTGTAGGCCTTTCATCTATAAATTACTACATTTTGATCCTCATCATCTACAATCATTCGTAAGTGATCTTTAGCTAGTATTGAGAATTTTTAATATAGTCCTTAAAGTTTTCAAATGTTAGATTTGGCATACTGAAACTTGTGAATTGCTTCTAGGTGCTTTCTTTATTCTTCTAATTGATCACGTGTAATTCGATTGATCATCTATTACTTTGAATCAACTTTAATTAAGATGATCTTCGTGTCAATTGCTCGAATTCGGGTTTTCTCCTATATTGAATTATGTTCACACAAAATGAGGTAGAGTATCCTCTCGATTTTAGAATCCCAAATGAGTGTATAGAATACACTTATCAAATACTATCAAACTTGAACTCTTATTCAGTCCAAGCTAAATTATCTACTTATATGAAGAGCAAATAAACATAAATATCAATTAGTTATATAACTTGCCGAACTCGAATCAAGTATTTAAACAGTTTGAGCAATTTGTTAAAACACTCATAAGTAATGCTACCAAAATGAATTCTCACTTATTCAATGCTCCACCAATGTGTATGCATATCCAATCCAATCTTCATGGACCCCACGGTTGGTAATTTAACAACCCTCATTGGTAAAATATTTCTTTTCTCCCTCGTTGGATGCACACCCTCAAACTTGTTCTTTAATCTCTCACTTGGAGTGTTTATTCTAAGGTTGATTTCGTGACACTCATCCATTTTCCCTCATGTTTGGTTGGATTTTACCAATGAAATCCACTATCCGCTTTTTCCTGAATTTTAATGTCTAACCTCTAGGATTAGACTAGGTTAATCAACCTCAATATAAATATAGATCCCCAAATTTAGTGTCCAAGGCTAAGCTACAAAGTAGTGAACCTTCTATTTTATGCACTTGCTTGAATCATATTTGCTTACAGATATGTTTTTATATATATTTTGTTGTTTTACCACTAGTTGCCATTTCGTTCAAATATTAATTTATCAATGCTAGCTAGCTTGCTTTTTCCTATGATTTTCTTATCTTCGCTCCAGAGTTGGTAGCACTACCCAATATCGATTTTTGACTTGTTATACTTAATGATGTAAAATGTTTCTTCCTATAGTTCTATCTCTTTTTCTTGGACTAGTGTCATACCTTTTATTGGATCGAATAGTTGGGATCAAACCCTAATTTATGGTTAATACCTTGGTTCAATTTGTTGGCCAAAAAGACTTTAGACAAATATTCAACAAGCAAAGAATTAATGCATCTAAATAGTTTTCAACACGTGGTCAACCACCCCAAATTTCATAAATAGCCTTACAATCTCACATAGATAAGTATCAAATTATTTAAAGTGGTATCACTTAATAATAATTCGTGAATCAAAATTTTTTCAACTAATTTCATAATTAGCCATATAATATTGCCTTCTAATATTGTGCATAGGAAAAATAGAAATGTTGAACAATTAAAGTTCTTGAGTTAGGTTGTTTGTGTGTGTAAAGAAAGAGTACATTATGAAAATCTTTGCTGCCTATTCATTTTCAGGATTTTGGCTACACATCTCATAATTATAATTGTATTGGCTCATTGTTATTTAATAGTGGACTCTATTCACCCAGAGTACGCCTGCCATAAGACCTTAATGTATTCACATGTCAAATATGGTTTTTCCTTTAACGATTATTGATGGGAGTTCTCATCATAATTCTCTCCCAAAAATCAAAAATATTAATGAAAAAAATCAATAAGTGCCTAAAGTAGAGTTCCCAAAAAGTAAGGGAAAAATAGACCACTATAAATATTGCTTTTTAGAGTGAATCTTATCCTTTAAAAATTCTTTGCCTGAATAACCTTGAATACTTTGATATTGATTCACTAAAATTATGTAGAATCTTATTCGCACCCAAATACACTTGTTGATTTACTACAATACCGAGTATATGGGCATCAAATATATTTGTCGATCCGCTAGGAACACCCAATAATTAGATTTTAGAAATTCTCAAATTTTTATTCATAAACAACAAAGCAAAATGACAAACTATAAAGTGTTTGAATAAGTTAGTGATATAGTATTGCAACGTGAATATATATCTAGTACATTGAAATCCATTTAAAATTTTATGTAATGAATAAATTCATATATTGGATTTAAGACTTTGATAAAGTGACCTGATCAATTCTGTTGTGTACCTATTAATGTTTTCTCTATACAAATTGTATTAGCCAAATTTCATTAGAAGTATCAACTCATGGTTTGCACGTTGCAATTGCACGGTCATACTTCTTCTTGTAGTTATGTTTCTATTTATCATTCACAGAATTTACCTTTTTACATGATATGTCATGTTGCACATGCAAATGAATATATGCTAAAACAAGCAATCATAAAATGGAGTTCATAAGGAGTTGAAAAGTTGAGAGATACAAATTATTAATCAAGATTCCAAAACCACAATCATAAACTGAAAATAAAGTGCAAGAAATATAAAATAAACACAGAGATTTTTTCTTGCCGAAGCCCCACAGGTTCGGCGACAACTTTTAATGCCTAATCCCCTGTTAAGCATGCATTGAAATGGATAAAGCTCGGTTGCACAACAAACCCCCAAAATCAGGCAGCAAATATACAACAATGTTCCAGAATATTACAAAATAATAAGTCACAAAGACTTATCTTATGAAGAATAATAGAACCGATCACTATTCCACAAAGGAATCTCACTGAATCACAAAGATTTCTCTAATGATCGAAAATGCCCTCTCCAGAATCACTGAAACGAGTGCTTAGTTTGTTCAACAATGGTTGGCTAGTTTGTTCAACAATGGTATACAGAAATTATGGTCCTTAGTTTGTTCAACAATGGTTGGCTAGTTTGTACAACAATGGTTGGCCTATGATGACACTGTAAGGAGCACGGAGGTGTATCACTATGAACTCAGCCATTGTATACATTTTTTGCTGGAATTTCCCTACCACTAGGCAAGGGTTATTTGAAATTGGGTTTCATAGGTATGCCATTGAGGATCGGCAAAGCACAGTTGAAGAGCTTGAACAACCTTTTGGGTATTCTAATTCTCTCCATCATATTTGAGCACAATTTATTTAATGTATTGCCAGTTCCCACCAAAGTTTTGTGACAGTTGCCGCGTTGCAAAAATTGTGATGGGAAGGAAGATTGAATAAGGATTTGGGACAATACAAGTTCATTCTCTTGGAAATTCCTATTGTCATAGGGATAATAATGGGGATTCTTTGAGTTATTATTTTCTATTAAAAAATTTGATTTTAGGTTGTTATTGATATGAGATTTAATGGAAGATCTAAATATGTATACTGATAATTAACTGAGTTTTAATAACTTCAATTCATAAGACCACCAAATGATAGGTGCTGATATGATTTCACGAATAACAGTAGTTCTATGATACTGTAAACTGGATCTTTTTTGTTACCTTTGGGAAGCTTTTTGTTGGCATTTTGTAGGAGATGGATTTATAGATGAGTCTCCTGCGATGATTGTGCCTGTATGGATTGAGCTGCCGAAACTCCCAACAGAATTCTGGAAGGAATAAAGAATTTTCAAGGGCTTTCTTGCTTCAACATGTAAGTGAAATGCTTGGGGTACTAAAGTTAGCGGTGGTTGCCAAAATTCATAATCTGACAGTTTCGTAGGAAATTTATGTTCCCTCAAAACACTGCCCTAAAGTGTTTCAACGGTATATTAATATTTTCTTTATATATATTGAATTGGGCAAATTACATTAAAAATATGAAAGAAGTTTGGTTATACCCCATGAACCTACTTCACACATTGATCGTACATATTGTGTAGTTATATGGTGGTTTATCATTCTTAGAATTTACTTTTTTACAAAAATTGTAATGCGAGTATGTACTCATAAATGAAAACTTGTCAAAACAACCAACTATAAACTTGTGCTCATCATAGTGCAATTTATGATAATCTTCTAATGGGTCTGATTAAAAACAAGGCCCCCCAACATGGCAAGGACGCAGCATCAATGTGTGTGTGTATGTCTATAAAGAATATATATCTGTTTATATTAGAGTATATAATAAATATCTTTCTCGTCAACTAATCTTGCTCTATATCTCATAATTATAATCATATTATCCCATTTTTAAATAACGGACTCTGCATTGGGAGAGTATGCCCATCATAATTTTTTAATGGTGTTATTTGCAATTTAAATGGATTTTTTCCTCAAAAGTTTATTGATATAAATTCTCTTCATTGTTTTTCTCCTAAAAGAAATAAGATATTAGAGAAAAATCACTGTGTAATTAACATTGAGTTGCCAAAACAAATAGGGGGGAAAATAGAGTACTATAAAGATCGCATTTTTTGTAGAATGAATCTCATCTTTCAAATGTATTCAGCTTGACAAACCTTGAAAACTTTGATTTCAATGATTGGAACTACGTAAGATACTTTTAACACTCTCATCATTCGCTACGCAGAGTATTTGGACATCAAACATTTGTTGATTCTCAGGGAATATAGAATAATTGGAAGATTTAAGGAACTCTCAAATTTTTATTTGTATACAATAAAGTAGTCTTACACCAGTGATCATAACTACATGACCATCTGGAAAATACGAAGCCCATATTTATATTCTAAACCGTAACTTTTATGTGCTCAAGTAGAAAGTAAAAAATTACACAAAAATACCACATTTTCTTTAATTGACTGCGAACAATCAACAATGATTAAATAGAATAAGTAATTTTATAGTTGTAATAATAAGAAACGTACGTCATATGTGAATTTGATTAGAAGTAGTTTAGTTCTTTGTAGACCAAAAGTAAATCTAACCTGTTTTTATTTTTCAATCTATATATGGCTATTTGTATAATGTAATAAACTGTGATGTTGAATTACAACGCTATTATATAGACAATGCATTAAGAGTTTGATAAAGTAACCTCACAAATTCTATTGTTTACATATTAATGTTTTCTCTAATTGCATTATCCAAATTGCACCATGCACATGCTTTACATGATGCATGTCCGTGACAATTCTTCATTTAATTATTTGCCTAGTTATCATTCTCAGAATTTACAATGTTATGAAAATGTTGTGGAACTACACATGCAAAACAATACATGTTACAACAAGCAATCATAAACTCGTGCTCATAAACAATCATGCGATATATGCTATGCATTCGTATGTCAAAAAGATTTGTTTCCTAAAAGAATAATTGATTTTTTCTCGAAAAAAATTAAAATATCAGCAAAAATTTTAGCACATACCAAATGTTGAGTAGCCAAAGCAGATGAGGGAAAAATATAGACTGCTACAAAGATTACTTTTTATACAGTGAATCTTATCCTTCCAAATGCTTGCTTGACACCTACTTTAACATTGATGCATTGAAATTATGCCGTATATGATTAACACTCAAAAACACTCATTGTTTCGCTAGAGTACCGAGTAATTTGGCACCAAATATTTGTTGATTATTCAGGAATACTAAATAAAGACAGATTTTCTGCCATCGCTCGCTACAATTTGCTCTTGAGTGGTCTTCAATTGATGACTTGGGCCTCGGCCCTTACAATTCCTCAATTTTTGGACTAATCTTCATATCTCAAAAGTTGTCCTTCCCTACTCACCTTAGAGGGATGGCTGCTATGCATTCTTTAGCCTGAAGCGTAGGTTGTGTTGGTAGAATCGACATATGTTTGATTAAGTTCTTGTTTGGCCCCCATTCAAAATTATAATTTAGTTTTCTCTCTCTTCTTATCAGCCACTCATTCTCTAACAAAATAATGTTACACGTAATCTCAAAACTATTTCTTGTTTTTTAACCACACATTCTTCAAAAAAACACTATTTCAACCATTAAAATTTCAAATAATGGGGGCCAAATGGGGGCTAAACTATTTCACCGGGTTAGAGAATCTGAGTGTAGGGCTGATGATGCTGAAAAGGTATATGATTTGAAACCTATACCTGTACACCATGATCTACTTCCCTTTACACATAGGGAGTCAGTGGAATTTTGGGTGTTCATATTCATGCATGGAGCCTAAAGTCGGAAAAGGACTTTTTAAAAATATGGGCTTTGCTATTAGCATTGCAAATTGAATATAATCTAATTAGAAAAGGCCTGACCTGATCCCTATCAAAAGGAACAATGTCAGCGAGGAAATTCAGAAGCTCTTCATTCCTCATTGCCTCGACAACATCAAAACGCCCAGAGTTCGGCAATTGCACGAAGTGTGAGCTCCAGAATGAAAATCTCACAAGCTATTGCAAATAATATTGGAGTATCTGCATTGATCATCTGATCATATGTTCTTAGCAAGTATAAACTTGAGATGTATGACTCCAGTGGCGATTCAATCTATAAAAATTTATAAGCTTAACTACTACAAAGTTTCCTTTTTACAGCTTACATTGCACGTTGTAAAAGGTTCTTTACAGCATACTTTTGCATGCTGTAGGAAGCAATGCCGTAAATACTCATGCTTTTTTATGGCATGCTATTGCAAGCCATATGCAATAAATACTCACCTCCTTTTATGGCACACAAAGCATACATATGCACGCCATAAAAAAAAACATACATTAAAGCAGTGTTTACATTTTTAAATTGTTTATTGATGTGATTACCATCAAAACTATAATAATTAAAGAACAAAAATTATATACATGAACACATATATAATCATATTTTCCAGAGTTTCAATAAACAAAAATATTGAGTACAACTTAATAAAATATGTCAAAATATAGTGTGTGTCCAAATAATTCAAAGAACATCATTAGCCTGCTCAAAAAGTTTGGCATTGCACTAAATGTTTCAACACGTGGAAACTTCATTATTCAATTGTTTTCAAGTAGGTTTCCTCAGCGGTCCAAGGATTCTTCTTCACCTACCAGAGGAAGTTTGCATATTTGTTCAAGGCCTTTTCGTCCTTCAGCTCCACAAATTCCTAATAAATTAAGCACCAAGGAAGTCATTCTGATACTAATTTATATATTTTTTCTTAGATTTTTCTTCGGATAGCATAAATTGGATATATTCTAATTAGAAAAGGCTTGACCTGGTCCCTATCAAAAGGAACAATGTCAGGTAGGAAATTTAGAAGCTCTTCATCCCTCATTGCCTTGAAAATATCACAACGCTGCAGAGTTTAGTGATTGCACGAAGTTTGAGCTCCAGAATGAAAATCTCACTAGATATTGCAAATAACATTGGAGTATCTGCATTGATCATCTCATAATATGTTCTCAGCAAAGATAAACTTGAGATGATATGAAGCTCAAAATATAAATACTTCTCCAGTGGTGATTCAATCTATAAAAATTTCTAAGCTTAACTAACATATCCGTTTTACACGCCACTGCAAAGTTTGCTTTTTACGGCTTACATTGCACGTTGTAAAAGGTTCTTTACCGCATACCTTCGCATGCTGTAGGAAGCCATGCCGTAAATACTCATTTTTTTTATGGCATACAATACATGCCAACAAAAATGAATTGGATGCTGTTAATTCACTTTTAATGGCGTGCTATTGCAAGCCATAAATACTCACCTCCTTTTATGGCACACAAGGCATACATATGCATGCCATAAAAAAGCATACACTGAAGAAGTGTTTACATCTTTAAATTGTTTATTGATGTGCAGGGCCAACCCTGAAATTTTGGGTGCCCCATGCGACATTTTAAAATGGTGCCCCTTTCGTGTAATAGAAAATATATTATAAAAAAATAATTCAATAACATCATTTCATCCAAAAATATGACATTTAAAAATTTCTTTATTTTTTTACATATTGTTAATAAAATAATATAACTAAAGTGTAAAAGCATTCTCCGAACTTCATCAAAAGTCATTGTCATCAATAGAGAACCATCCAAACTACTAACCTCTTGGTACAATTTCACATGAACAAACTTTGAAATCAAAAATAGCAAGTACCACATGTAAATCTTGAAATACAACAAATCATGTAAAAATATTTGTTCTCGCATTTTTGCATTTTTAGAAATAGGTTGACTAGTTAAACTTTCTAATCAATATGTTTTGGCAAATCTTTTTTAATAAATATCAAAACTATCGCATTCAATCATTCTTATAACATGGTTGATCACAAATTAGATTTAATAGCTTTAGTTTCGAAGAACATTTTTTGACAAATGCAACAATAGCAATAATTATCAATAGTATTATATAAGCAATAAATATATTCGAAAAACAATCTAATCGTCTCAAATAAGTCAATATATCAAAAGCTATTTTTGTTTCTTTTGATAAAAAAAAATTGTAAAAATTGAATTTAATCAACTATCAATTATTACCCAACAAAAACTTACCCTTCTAGAACCAAAATAATAATAATAATAATCATCATCATCATGTAATAGCAATTCACAAGTGGACTCGTTCTTGTGACATGGTTGATCGTAAATAAGATTTTGATAGCTTTAGTTTTGAAAAATATTTTTCGACAAATGCAACAATAACAATAATTGTCAATAGTATTCTATAAGCAATAAATATATTCGAAAAGCAATCCAATCTTCTCAAATAAGTCAACAAATCAGAAGTTCTTTTTTGTTTCTTTTAGTAAAAAAATTCGTAAAAATTGAATGTCATCAACTATCAGTTATCATCCAACAAAAACTTACCCTTCCAAAAATAAAAAAAATCATAAATAGCAATTCACAAGTGGACAACAGGCTCCAACAAATAGATTGTACTATTATAGAGTAAGTAATAAAAATTGACCATAAAGTTTATTCTCTTTTTTATTTGACTATTCTTCATGGGTTAAAGAATGATAATGAGAGAACTGATAAAAAGGAATTTAGTATTAACTTTTCACTCTCCATTTTAATCATTTGAATTTTGGGCTACTTAATTTTTTTAGGTTGGTAATTGATTAATGAAGCTAATTGAACATTTGATATTAGGACTAGTAAAATAGATAGTTTATAATATTTTTAAAAGCAAGATAGTTTAGAATTATAATTTTTTTTCAATATGTGTTAAATTAAACAAATATTAATATAATATAATTTTTTTTACTCTTTTTTCGTAAATATTGTGCCCTTTAACTTAATATAATAATAAAAATTTTAAATCTTAGAATTTATAAAACAATATGTATTATTATAAATATTTACTTCTACATATATATAGACTTATAAAAAATAAAAATAAAAAATGGTGCCCCTACAATGCTGAGGTCCTGTGCGGTCGCTCAACTCGTACGCCCTTAGGGCCGCCTTTGTAGATGTGATTGCCATCAAGCCTATAATAATTAAAGAACAAAAACTATATACATTAACACATATATAATCATATTTTCCATAGTTTCAATAAACAAAAATATTGAGTAAAATTTAATAAAATACATCAAAATATAGTGTGTGTCCAAATAATTCAAAGAACATCATTAGCCTGCTCAAAAATTTTGCCATTGCACTAAATGTTCCAACACTTGGAAACTTCATTATTCAATAGTTTTCTAGTAGGTTTCCTCAGCAGTCCAAAGATTCTTCTTCACCTACTAGAGGAAGTTTGCATATTTGTTCACGAGCTTTTCGTCCTTTAGCTCCCCAAATTCCTATTAAATTAAGCATCGAAGAAGTCATTCTGATACTAATTTATATATTTCTTAGATTTTTCTACAGATATAAAAAATATTTGGCTAATATAGTGGGGTCCCCTACCCAATTATGGAAGTTTTCTTTCATTTGGAGATTTTGTGGGAAAAAAGTAAGTCCAGGTATTCCCACTTTTACTTGCTCATCAGATTTCATTATCTTTCTTATCTGATCAAATGGAAGCAAGTGATCGTTCAGTACATCTGCAAAACGAGAGACAACTAGAAAATAAAATCGTTATTAAGAAATTCTTTTTTTGTTTGTTTACAATGACAAGATAAACATGGCTAAATCAATGCTCAATTTAATTTACGGCATTATATTGAGGCAATGGTACAACCACAATAATTACTTGTCCCTTCCCACATAAGTTTCTATATATTGAAAATAAATTGTATAGCAGGAAAAATCAGTAGGCATTTTTTTGTTTTGGATCATTGATGGAAAAGAAGTACTATTTCTTTCATGATTAGTAGATTGTCTCATCCATTATCATAATGTACCAGCGTATTTATTTCACTTATTGGCGAATAGGTAATTTGAAGACGGGTAAAATATGGAAATTCATTAAAAGATCACTTTTTCGTATACTTTAAAAAGTTAAAATGCATCAATAAAACTTCAGACCAGGTCCTTTAGGATGTAGGGTGAATTATTGAACCGATGGTCCGACTTTTTTTTTATGGTATCAATTCTTTCAGAGAACATAAAGTTCACAGCGACTAATATATTGTAAAGAGATTGAGAAAAATCTTTATACACTGCAAATAATTGCAATTTATTAAAATTGGGAGCAAGGTGGATAGCAGCAAAAAAAAAAAAAAAAAAAAAAAGGGAATAAGTAAAGCAAGATGGATAAGCAACAAAAAGTAAGTAAAGCAAAATGTACTAATAGTTTGAGAGTACTGCACCACCTAGAGGATTACATATTTCAGAGTCAATAGTTCCAAAAAGTTAGCATATTTTGTCTTAGAAAATTTTTAAAACCAAAGTTAATGCACCATGCACAAGCTTTGCACATCGCATGTTGATCGTACTTATTCATGTAGTTATGTGCATTTCTATCATTCTCATCATTTACATTTCTAAAATTTAATAAGTTAGTGATGTAGTATTACAATGCTATTACGTGGCTAGCACATTAAATTCTTTTTGTGGTTATACAATTTAATGTAATACGATGCATTCATTATAATCGATGTGATGAATCGATTCTAACTTGATTGTCCAACTTCAAAAGCAGCTTCATAATTTTGGATCTTGAGATACATTCTAGTTCTACTGGCATCTTTGTAAATCAGTACAAATATGCCCAAGATTTGATTGCGTTAGCTGGTCTTCAGGACACTCCTTCAGTGGACCCTCTCTTAGAAGTGAATGTTAATTTCCATCATGATGAGGGGGATCTTGTTCCCAATCCTAATCTTTATCATCATCTTGTTGGAAGTCTCATTTACCTAACTATGGCATGGCCTGACTTATCTTATGCTATTCATCAAGTTAGTCAGTTTATGGCCTTCTTTAGGCATCATCGCATGGCTGCTGTGCATCGTCTGGTTTGCTATATTTAGGGGTCTCCTAATCGTGGTTTGGTCTTTCCTGCTGGTTCAACTTTTAACTTGTAGCCTATAGTGACATTGATTGGGCGGGATGTCCTATTACTTGCAGCTCCACCACTGGTTGGTGTATGATTTTCGGCGATGCCTTAATTTTTTTGAAATGTCAAAAGGGAAGATCGAGTTTCAAAGTCTTCTATTGAAGCCGAACATTGGGCTATGTCCACTTCATGTTTTGAAATTATTTGGCTTCGAGGTATCTTGGCTAAACTTGGGTTTTCTAAATTACATCCAACTCCATTTTATGCTGATAATACTAGCACAATTCAAATAGAGGCTAATTCTGCTTATCATGAATGCACTAAGCATATCAAAATGGATTGCCATTCTATTAGGGAAGCTTTTGACAATTGTGTTATTTTTCTTCCTCATATCACTACATGCCTTCAAGTTGCTGATGTGTTTACTAAAGCAATGAATTGACAACATCACCAATTTTTGGTTAGCAAATTGCTGCTGGTTGATCGAACCTCATCAATTTGAGGGAAGATGTTAACGAGTTAATAGGACAGCTTATGCCAACCCATATATTCTATTCTTGTAAAGTTATATACTGTAAATCATATGCTAAAAATCCTGTACAGTTATTACGATTAATAGGTATAGCTCTCCTTAGACAGATTTTGAACCTGCAATCCCTTATGTCATGCTAGCTGATTGCAACAATCAAGCTGAATAGTGTTCTATTTAACGAGAATCATGTGAGAAGAAATTCAATTTGACAATTCCATATTTTGTCAAGATTAATCAAGAAATACAATTACTAAGCTACTTGTTTTGAATTAAAATAAATAAGCAAAAGGTTCATCTTCATCCAATACATGGAAAAATTTAGCCTAGTGTATTTTGGTATAAATTACACACAAATATATGAAAGGACATTACCTGGATTATAGAACAATATAAGAATCTTGATGGAGAATCAATATCTTGGTCTTGATATTTAATCCAAGCCTTAAATCTTCAATTTCTTAATGTTATTTCCTTGTGATCTTGTGCTAGATCTCCTCTCTATGTTATGATGTGGTGTCCCCCATCCTTGGTGGCCTCAATTAGGTAAAATAGGAGCAAGAATTTCATACTAAAAGGAGTTAGAATGTAAAGAGGAAACTGACCCATCATATTAATTCTTGAACCATGCGTGCTTGTCGGCATCTGGATTGTGCACCATCCCTAGGCCTTATTATCCTTGAGTTTTGGAACTAGATAGCGCGTGCGCGAGGTATATAGGTTTTTTTCCGCCAATTTTGCGTTCGTCCCTGAACTTTCTTTGAATGTGCAATTTGGTCATTTTTCATTCATTTTCGGTCTTTAGCCTTTCTGTTTAATCCAATTGACTCCTATCACTCTCCAATATTCAGTATTTGGCCAAAATGATTTTTTTTGAAAGGATGCGATTTAGTCTTCTCACTTTAGATTGCTTTCATTTTAATCCAATTTTTGCTCCTTTCGTCCAACCCATCATTTTGCCTCAAGTTTCTCCTAACAAGTGAAATATACACTAAATTAAGCCATAATTCATTTAAATCAATAACAATTAATTTAATCTAATGGTCTAGATAAGTGTACAAAATATACTTCTCATTCTACTTTGGAAAAAAGCAAAGCGTTGGTCACTGAACATACTCAATTGGATCCTAAGAGATCCAAATCCAAAAGAAATTAGCTTACAGAGAAATCGGACGTGAAATCTTTGCTCAATAATCACCTCAACAGGAAATTGGACTTTAGCATTCTTTTGACACTCTTTGACTTTGTTCTCCCGATAAGCAAGGTGTACTTATATCTTAATAACCCTTGGGAGAAATTAGTGGAGGAGACTACTTCGACAGAAAGGGAAAACTAATTGATGTCCACCTTTAGTAAGATGTTGTGCTACATCATGACCAACACGCTGAATGCAAGGTCTATGTCCAATGAGCTTACTTGAGAAAAAAGTGAAGTGTTCGGAGAAACTGTGCGCAGAACTTTTAAAAGATGTAGAGGAAGCAGAAAAAAGGTCGATGAAGTATAAGAACTTGACTAAAATGCTTCAGCTCTTGTTGCTAAAAAGGCTAAGCTTAAAATATTAGCTCATATAAAGACCATGCTAAGTAAAGGTTGAACGAAATTAGGAGTCAGAATTGGACTGCATAGAACGTACCATGTCATCGCATGATTAAAATCGTTGTGATCGTACTGTTCAACATTTTTTCTTGGTGAAATGATTTAAGGACGCCTTGCAATCGCAACCCTCAATACGTACAATCAAGGTTCAACATTTTCACAAAATTCAAATTGGTCCCTCAAATTTTGTTCTGGTTTAGCTCGAGTCTTTCCTTATTTTTACTGTAGGCCTTTCATCGATAAATTACAACATTTTGATCCTCATCATCTACAATACTTCGTAAGTGATCTTTAGCAAGTTTTGAGAATTTTTAATAGAGTCCCTAAACTTTTCAAATGTTAGATTTAGCGTACTAAAACTTGTGAATTGCTTCCAAGTGCTTTCTTTATTCTTCTAATTGATCACGTGTAATCCGATTGGTCATCTTTTACTTTGAATCAACTTTAATTGAGATGATCTTCGTGCCAATTGCTTGAATTCGGGTTTTCTCCTACATTTAATTATATTCACACATAATGTGTAGAATATCCGCTCAATTTAACAATAAATAATAAAATTTAGAATCCCAAATAAGTGTGTAGAATAAACTTATCAAATACTATCAAACTGGAACTCTTGTTCAGTCCAAGCAAAATTATCTACTTATCTTAAGATCAACAAGATCAAATAAATAAAAATATCAATTCATTATATAACTTGCCGAACTCGAATCAAGTATTTAAATTGTTTGAGCAATTTGTAAAAACATTCATAAGTAATGCTACCAAAATGAATTCTCACTTATTCAACTCTCCTCCAATGTGTATGCATATCCAAACTAATCTTCATGGACCCCATGGTTGGTCATTTAACAACCCTCATTGGTAAAATATTTCTTTTCTCCCTCGTTGGATGCGCACCCTCAAACTTGTTCTTTAATCTCTCACTTGGAGTGTTTATTATAAGGTTGATTTCATGACACTTATCCATTTTCCCTCATGTTTGGTTGGATTTTACCAATGAAAGCCACTATCTGATTTTACCTGAATTCTAATGTCTAACCTCCAGAAGTAGACTAGGTTATTCAACCTCAATATAAATCTAGATCTCCAAATTAAGTGTCCAAGGCTAAGCTATAAAGTAGCTCATCTTCTATTTTATGCACTTGCTTGAATCATATTTGCTTACAGATATGTTTTTTATATATATTTTGTTGTTTTACTTGTAGTTGCCATTTCGTTCAAATATTAATTTATCAATGCTAGCTAGCTTGCTTCTTCCTTTTATTTTCTTATCTTCACTACAGAGTAGGTAGCACTACCCAATATCGATTTTTGACTTGTTATACTTAACGATGTAAAATGCTTCTTCCTATAATTCTATCTCTTTTTCTTGGACTAGTGTCATACGTTTTATTGGATCGAATAGTTGGGATCAAACCCTAGTTTATGGTTAATACCTTGGTTCAATTTGTTGGCCAAAAAGACTTTACACAAATATTCAACAAGCAAAGAATTAACACATCTAAATAGTTTTCAACACTTGGTCAACCACCCCAAATTTCATAAATAGCCTTACAATCTCAAGTATCAAATTAGTTAAAGTGGTATCACTTAATAATAATTCATGAATCAAAAATTTTTCGACTAATTTCATAATTAGCCTTATAATATTGCCTTCTAATATTGTGCGTAGGAAAAATAGAAATGCTGAACAATTAAAGTTCTTGAGTTAGGTTGTTTGTGTGTGTAAAGAAAGAGTACATTATGAGAATCTTTTCTGCCTATTCATTTTCAGGATTTTAGCTACACATCTCATAAGTTTAATTGTATTGGCTCATTGTTATTTAATAGTGGACTCTATTCACCCAGAGTACGCCTGCCATAAGACCTTAATGTATTCACATGTCAAATATGGTTTTTCCTTTAACGATTATTGATGGAAGTTCTCATCATACTTCTCTCCCAAAAATTAAAAATATTAATGAAAAAAATCAATAAGTGTCTAAAGTAGAGTTCCCAAAACAAGTAAGGGAAAAATAGACCACTATAAATATTTCTTTTTAGAGTGAGTCTTATCCTTTACAAGTTCTTTGCCTGAATAACCTTGAATACTTTGATATCGATTCACTAAAATTATGTAGAATCTTATTCGCACCCAAATACACTTGTTGATTTGCTACAATACCAAGTATATGGGCATCAAATATATTTGTCGATTCGCTAGGAACACCCAATAATTAGATTTTAGAAATTCTAAAATTTTTATTCATAAACAACAAAGCAAAATGACAAACTATAAAGTGTTTGAATAAGTTAGTGATATAGTATTGCAACGTGAATACATATATCTAGTACATTGAAATCCATTTAAAATTTTATGCAATGAATACATTCATATGATGGAGTTAAAACTTTGATAAAGTGACCTGATTAATTCTGTTGTGTACCTATTAATGTTTTCTCTATACAAATTGTATTAGCCAAATTGCATTAGAAGCACCAAGCACATTAGAATAAATCGTTTCTTTATGGAGATAGCAACAGGTAGGCCACTAGCTCACGTTTTTTAATTTTCTTGTTTTGGCAAAGTTTTAAGTTTATTTTCTTTGAAATTCATTTTTCTTGGAGATATTAATGGGGAATCTTTGAGTTATTGTATTCTACTCAAATTTTTTATTTTAAGCTTTCATTGATGAGGGATTTACTGAGAGATTGAAATTTGTTTATTGGTAGTTAACTGAGTTCCAATAACTTCAATTCTTATGGCCACCATATGATGTACGTAGATATGATCTGATATATAACAATCATGCTGATCGCATCATGATGATCCTGCAACCTGCATCTTTATATGTTATCTTTGGAAGAATTATAATTGTTTTTTCTTTGCAAATCTTATCTCATCTACTCCGTATGGCGAAAATTTTATGGAGATGTATCCCTATGAACTCGGCCATTGTATACATCTTTTGCTGGACTTTTCCTACCACTAGGCAAGGGTTATTTGACGTTGGGTTTCATAAGTACGCTATTGAGGACCGGCAAAGCACATCTAAAGAGCTTGAACAACCTTTTGGGTATTCTAATTCTCTTCATCATATTTGTGCACAATATATTTAATGTATTGTAGGAAAACAAGTCGTTAGCGGATGAAATAGATTGTATAAGTTTTATTCAATTACAATAGCCGATTATTGAAATTAATAACCACAAGGCAAACGATTTCAATTTATCAAAAAAATTTCGTTTCAGAATTTTCTTACGGCTGAAAAAAAATGTTTAGCAACATAAAATCAGAAATATAAGTTTACTGCAGGCTAAAATTGTAAACGATGAATCTAGAAGCTGCACAGTATGGAACTACAAACTGCATGAATTAAATAGTAATGCGAAAATAATCTGTAGAAAGAAAACACAAACTACAGCAGGTTTCAAACCGAGGCTTGTGCGTGCACAGTTTCCTTAAGACAGTTTCGCCCCCTTATCATAGGTGCTGGAGGTTCAGTTCGAGCGGCTGTCTTCCAGGATACAATGGTAATAAGCAGAATCCAAGCACCGTGGCCTACTCCGGCGAACTAATCTAGTATCCGAACAATATCACCACAAGAACAAGACCTTACTGGACAAAGAATGCAGAAAAGAAGAAACTGTTTATGCAGGAATGTAGGTGAGATTTTCGAGTGTGTTAGATTGCTGGAGAATGAGCCTTTTTGTAGGCATACTGCCCATTAATATTGTGACCATTGGGAGTCCATTGGAGTTACTTCCCATTAACACTGTGGCCATTGGGAGTCCATTGGAGTTTTTTCAGTTTAGAAACTCAAAAGTCATTGGAGAAAGCCAAAAAAAAAATGGCAAAATGTGGGCTCACCGATGGGGCCATTTTTGCCTTGTTCGGTCCGACATTCGTGTGCGCAAGTCGCGCCCACACCCAAGTTCAAGGTCCGAAGGCCATTTCGGTTCGTGATTTGAACCCACCCTGAGCGTACACATGGAGAGAGCCTCTATGCTACACATGATTACACATCTCCAAAGCATAGCCATCTATAAAGTGGTTTAAATTTTCTTGGTTTTCTTATGTGGGATAAATGTATTTTTTCCCACAAAACCAACTTCCAATGACCAATTTTGAGCTTCAATTTCTCATTCACTCGAGCTTCATTTTTGGCAAATAAATACATGAAATCGATGTTCTCGCGGAGGAGAACACATATCAACTTTGATATTCCACATTGGACCAACGGGTCCCATCGAAAATTGTGGCAAAAGGGAGCCACTCACTCAATTTTTTCCAACAATCCCCCACATGAATGAAAATTGGGAGAGACACGAAATGTGAGACACAAGACTAGGTGATAAAGTTCAGTGGTTGAACCCTGCATAGGATAGGTAGGTGTTACCCTTTGAACCTTCTCTTGTGAAAGCATAATTACTTTACTGGCTGACCAGTAGACACCATGTCCTTGAACTATTCTGCCGTTTGTGTAAACGATGATATACCTCACATAGGATTCTTCCAAACACAATCCAGTTCTCATTGTTATGTTCATTTTGGCCATGAACATATGCCTGGTTTTGTGAGAGTTCTTAAGAATTGAGCCCCGCCCAATTCTCTTAGAAGCGGCCCCACTTCTCTCTCATATAGGTGATTTTTTATTACAAGTAACTCGCATCACTTGGCTCGACTTACGATGCATAAGAATCATTAAAAGCCTATTGTTTAACCTTCAACCTTACGAGCATCACTGTTACATCATAGGAATGGACAGGAGGTAATACCCCCATAGTGATTTTATCAAGTCTTTACAGTTAGGTTTTCCCATTGAACCTAGATCTTGGGATCTCCAGTCAACTAGGTTGGGTTTTCCTTTGTAATGACTTATTCTTTCAAGGGCTTAAGTCCCATTCCTTTCGATGACTTCATAACTAACTCTCTATTTAACCCTCTGGTTAGCGAATTTGCAATGTTATCTTTTGACCTTAAATAGTCAATAGTGATAACTCCAGTTGAGAGTAGTTATCTTATGGTATTGTGTCTACGACGTATATGTTTAGACTTACCATTATATATGTTACTCTGTGTCCTTCCTATTGCCGATTGACTGTCACAATATATGCAAATTGCTGGCACAGGTTTTGACCATCTTGGAATATCCTCTAAGAAGTTGCGCAACCATTTAGCCTCTTCACAACATTTATCTAGAGCTATAAACTCAGATTCCATCATAGATCTGGCTATAACTGTTTTCTTAGAGGATTTCCACGATATGGCAGCACTACCCAATGTGAACACATATCCACTGGTGGATTTTGAGTCTTTTATATTAGAAATCCAATTAGCATCACTGTATCCTTCAATGACTGTTGGATATTTAGTATAATGTAGTCCATAGTCACGAGTATATCTTAAGTACCTTAGTACTCTTATAATTCCTTTCCAATGATCAGCTCCAAGATTACTCGTGTATCTACTCAGTTTACTGATTGTGTAGGCTATATCTGGTCTAGTACAACTCATTAAGTACATTAGACTTCCGATAACTCTCGAGTATTCTACTTGAGAGATACTTTGTCCTTTGTTTTTAGACAGATGTTGACTCGTATTTATTGGTGTTCTAGCCAAGTCAGTATCATCTTTATGGAATTTTCCTAAAATTTTGTCCACATAATGTGACTGATTTAGAACAAGCCCATTTGATGTTCTTGAGATTTTCACTCTAAGTATAACATCAGCTAAACCCATATCTTTCATGTCAAATCTCGAGTTTAACATATTTTTACTGGATTCAATCATCTTATTGTCACTACCAACAATAAGCATGTCGTCAACGTAAAGACGTAAGATGACATATCCAACTTTAGTGTCTTTGACGTAAACACATTTGTTATATTCATTGATTTTAAATCTACTCTCAATTATGACATTGTAAAATTTTTCATGCCATTGGTTTGGTGCTTGTTTCAAGCCATATAGTGACTTCACCAGTTTACATACTTTTTTTTCCTGTCCTGGTGACGAAAACCCCTCAAGTTGTTTCATGTAAATTTCTTCTTCTAAATCTCCATTTAGAAAGACAGTTTTAATATCCATTTGATATACTTCAAGATTTCACAAAGCGGCAATTACAAGTATCATCCTAATAGATGTTATTCTCGTCACTGGAGAATACGTATCAAAGTAATCGTGGCCTTCCCTTTGTTTGTAGCCTTTAATTACTAATTTGGCCTTATACTTCTCGATAGTTCCATCTGCTTTCATTTTCCTTTTGAAAATCCATTTGTAGCCTAGTGGTTTGCTTCTTAGAGGAAGATCCACTAGCTCCCATGTATGATTTTGTAGCATGAAATCTATTTCACTTTCAATGGCTTCTTTCCATTGAGGTCCTTCCGAGGAATTCACTGCTTCTTGATAACTTTGAGGTTCACTTTCTAGCATATATGTTAGAAAATCAAGACCATAAGATTTTTTTTGTCCTTTCCCGTTTGCTGCATCTAACCTCAGTCTTCTCTTCTAATTCTTCGTTCTGACTATTTTTAGTCATTGTCTCATATGTTCATTTAGAGGAGCTTGCTTCCTCTTTGGATCTGTATGGAAATACTTCTTCAGAGAATGTAGCATTCTTTGATTCCATTACCGTATTTTTGTTTATGTCTGGAATTTTTGAATCATACACAAGAAAGCGATACGCACTGCTATTATGTGCATAGCCAATGAAGACACAATCTATAGTTTTCGAGCCTATCCTTACCTTCTTTGGTGGTGGAACAACCACTTTAGCAAGACACCCCCACACTCGCAAGTGTTTATAGGTAGACATTCTTCCTTTCCAAAACTCATAAGGGGTCTTTTCCGATTTCTTTCGGGGCACCTTATTTAAAAGGTAATTTACTGATAACACAGCTTCCCCCCACATGTTCCGAGGTAACCCAGAACTTACGAGCATTTCATTCATCATCTCTTTTAAGGTATGATCTTTTCATTCAACAACACCATTTTGTTGCAGTGAATAAGGGGCGGTGGTTTCATGTATGATTTCGTGTTGTGCACAGAATTCAGCAAATGGTGCTTCATACTCACCACCTCGATCACTTCGCTGCACCTTAATTTTCTTATTAAGTAGATTCTCAACTTCATTCTTATAGAGAATAAATTTCTCTATAGCTTCATCCTTGCTTTGAAGCAGATATACATAGCAGTATTTTGTGCTATCACCGACAAAAGTAATAAAATACTTGTTGCCACCTCTTGTTTGTACAAGTTTTAGATCACACACGTTTCTATGAACTAAATCTAGTGGTTCTGTGTTCCGTTCAATTGATTTAAACGATGACCTTGTCAATTTTGTTTCAACACAAGTTTTACACTTATGCTTGGAATTATTAATTAAACTTAGGTATGCAGTTAGAGTTAACTTGTCTTCGTAAAGTATCATAGTTAACGTGTCCTAGTCTACCATGCCATAAATTGGAAGACTCAAGCAAATAAGCAGAAGAACTTGCTTTATTCATTTTTGGTTTCACAACCATTACATTGAGTTTAAACATACCGTCGAAAACATAACCTTTTCCGACAAACATTCCACTTTTTGACAGAATGACTTTGTCTAACTCAAAAACAATGCGAAAACCATGCTTATTCAAAAGCAACCTGGACACTAAATTCTTATGAATTTCAGGCACATAAAGCACGTTGTTGAGAGTCAGCTCCTTTCCCGAGGTCATCTTCAGAACAACTTTTCCTTGACCCTTGATTTCAAAAATTGCTGAATTTCCCATGAACAACTTCTCCCCGTTCTCAACAACTTCGAACGTATCAAATATCTCTTTATCAGAGACACATGCCTTATAGCACCGGTGTCAATCCACCACTCTTTAGGGTTTGAACCCACCATGTTTACTTCAGAAATGACTGCTGCGAGATTCAGCTCCGACACATCCTGTTCTATGTAGTCAATCACGTTCGCTTCTTTCTTCTTCTTTGATAATCTTCTAAAGACTTGTGACCCACTTTGTCACAATTGAAGTGTTTCCCTTGAAATATCTTCTTGACAATCCCACCTTTCGGTCCTTGCTTGGTTCTTTTGCCATCGGATGGCCCAGACTTGTTTTTGTAGTTTTTACTACTTTGACCAAGCTCCACAACATTGGCTTTGGCCATACCAGGATTGAATCACTTCCTCTTAGAACTCTTGTTGTCTTCTTCTATTCGAAGTCTAACAACGAGTTCTTCAATGTTCATTTCCTTTTGTTTGTGTTTCAAATAGTTCTTGAAATCTTTCCACGCGGGGGGCAATTTTTCTATAATTGCAGCCACCTAAAAAGTTTCACTCAACATCATTCCTTCGACATGAATTTCGTGAAGGATCACTTGGAGTTCTTGCACTTGACTGATAATAGTTTTGGAGTCCACCATCTTATAGTCTAGGAATTTGCCGACTATAAACTTTTTAGCCCCGGCATCTTCAGTTTTGTATTTTCGGTCCAAGGACTCCCACAATTCCTTAGTAGTTTTCATGGTGCTATACACATTGTACAGCGCATCTGCTAGGCTGTTCATGATATAATTTCGGCACAGAAAGTTCGAATGCTTCCAAGCATCAAGTGCACTCAATGCTTGCACATCTCCCTCGCCCTCATTAAGCTTTGGAGCAGTTTCAGTCAAGAATCTCGCAAGATTCAATGTGGTCAAGTAAAAAAGCATTTTCTGTTGCCCCCTTTTGAAATTCAAGCCATTGAATATCTCCGATTTTTCTCCATGATTAACCAGAACAGTTACAGTTTGGCTAGTTTGGCTCACAACATGACTTGGCATTCTAGCCACAATCTGAGCCACAACGGAGTTTGGCCCTTGAGCCACATTAGAATCCACAGCCTGATTTCTAGCAGGAACATTTTGGGTCACATCAATGTCATTCGATTCGGTTGCCATTTCTGAAAACAAACCAAATATTAGTTCCAAGAAATGAAAATTCAGTTAAACCAAAAACCAACTCTTGTTTTCCGAATTCAAAAATTGTCTTAAGCTTGTAGGAAAACAAGTCGCTAGTGGATGAAACTGATTGTATAAGTTTTATTCAATTACAATAGCCGACTATTGAAATTAATAACCACAAGGCAAACGATTTCAATTTATCAAAAAATTCCATTTCAGAATTTTCCAACGGCTGAAAAAAATGTTTAGCAACACAAAGTCAAAAATATAAGTTAACTGCAGGCTAAAACTGTAAACGATGAATCTGGAAGCTGCATAGTATGAAACTACAAACTGCATGAACTAAATAGTAATGCAAAAATAATCTGTAGAAAGAAAACACAAACTGCAGCAGGTTTCAAATCGAGGCATGTGCGTGCACAGTTTTCTTAAGACAGTTTCACCCCCTCACTGTAGGTACTGGAGGTTCAGATCGAGCGGCTGTCTCCCAGGATACAACGGTAATAAGCAGAATTCGACCACCGTGGTCCTACTCTAGCGAACTGATCTAGTATCCGAACAATATCACCACAAGAACAAGACCTTACTGGACAAGGAATGCAGAAAAGAAGAAACTGTGTATGCAAAAATGTAGGTGAGATTTTCGAGTGTGTTAGATTGCTGAAGAATGAGCCTTTTTATAGGCATACTGCCCATTATTATTGTGACTATTGGGAGTCCATTGGAGTTATTTCCCATTAACACTGTGACCATTGGGAGTTCATTGGAGTTTTTTCAGTTTAGAAATTCAAAAGTCATTGGAGAAAGTAAAAAAAATTGGCAAAACGTGGGCTCACCGATGGGGCCATTTTTGCCTTGTTCGGTCCGACATTCGTGTGAGCAGGTCGCACCCGCACCCAAGTTCAAGTCCGAAGGCCATTTTGGTTCGTGATTTGCACCCCCCTATGCGCGCACGTGAAGAGAGCCTCTATGCTACACATGATTACACATCTCTAAAGCATAGCCATATATAAAGTGGTTTAAGTTTTCTTGGTTTTCCTATGTGGGATAAATGCATTTTTTCCCACAAAACCAACTTCTAATGACCAACTTTGGGTTTCAATTTCTCATTCACCCGAGCTTCATTTTTGGCAAATAAATACATGAAATCGATGTTTTCGCGGAGGAGAACATATATCAACTCTGATATTCCACATTGGACCAACAGGTCCCATCGAAAATTGTGCCAAAAGTGAGCCGCTCACTCAATTTTTTCCAACATGTATTGCCGGTTCCCACCAAAGTTTGTTGACAGTCGCCGCGTTGCAGAAATTGTGCTAGGAAGGAAGGTAGCATAAGAAATTGGGACAATATAAGTTCATTCTCTTGGAAATTCCTATTTTCATAGGGATAATAATGGGGATTCTTTGAGTAATTACGTTCTGTTAAAAAAATTGATTTTAGGTTGTCATTGATATGAGATTCAATGGAAGATCTAAATGTGTATATTGACAGTTAACTGAGTTTTATTAACTTCAATTCATAAGACCACCAAATGATATGTGCAGATATGATTTGACGAATAACAGTAGTTCTATGATACTGTAAACTAGATCTTTTTCGTTACCTTTGGGAAGCATTTTGTTAGCATTTTCTCGGGGATGGATTTATAGATGAGTCTCCTGCAATGATTGTGCTTGTATGGATTGAGCTGCCAAAACTCCCAACAGAATTCTGGAGGAAATAAAGAATTTTCAGGGGCTTTCTTGCTTCAGCATGTAAGTGAAATGCTCAGGGTACTGAAGTTAGCGGTGGATGCCAAAATTCATACTTCGATAGTTTCGCATAAAATTTATGTTCCCTCAGAATAGTAAACACCGTCCTTAAGTGTTTCAATTGTATATTAATATTTTCTTTATATATATTAAATTGGCCAAATTACATTAGAAATAAGAAAGAAGTTAGGTTATACACCATGAACCTACTTCGCACATTGATCGTACATATTGTGTAGTTATATGGTGGTTTATCATTCTTAGAATTTACTTTGTTACAAAAATTTTAATGCGAGTATGTACTCATAAATGAAAACTTGTTAAAACAACCAATTATAAACTTGTGCTCATCATAGTGCAATTTATGATAATCTTCTAATGGATCTGATTAAAAACAAGGCCCCCAACACGGCAGGGACGCAGCATCAATGTATGTGTGTATGTCTATAAAGAATATGTATCTGTTTATATCAGAGGATATAACAAAAATCTTTCTCGTCAATTAATATAGCTCTATTTCTCATAATTATTATCATATTATCCCATTTTTAAATAGCGAACTCTGCGTCGGGAGAGTATTCCCACCATAATTTTTTAATGGTGGTATTTGCATGTTAAATGAATTTTTTTCCTCAAAAGTTTATTGATATAAATTCTCTTCATAGTTTTTCTTCTAAAAGAAATAAGATATTAGAGAAAAATCATTGTGTAATTAACATTGACTTGTCAAAACAAATAAGGGGAAAAAATAGAGCACTATAAAGATTGCTTTTTTTTTTTGTAGAATGAATCTCATCCTTCAAATGTATTCACCTTGACAAACCTTGAAAACTTTGATTTCGATGATTGGAACTAAGCAAGATATGTTTTACACTCTCATCATTCGCTACGCAGAGTATTTGGACATCAAACATTTGTTGATTCTCAAGGAATACAGAATAATTGGAAGATTTAAGGAACTCTCAAATTTTTATTCGTATACAATAAAGTAGTCTTACACCAGTGATCATAACTACATAGCCATCTGGAAAATACGAAACCCATATTTTTATTCTAAACCGTAGCTTTTATGTGCATAAGTGGAAAGTCAAAAATTACATAAAAGTACCACATTTTCTTTATTTGAGTGCGAACATACAACAATGATTAAATAGAACAAGTAATTTCATAGATGTAATAATAAGAAACGTACGTCATATGTGAATTTGATTAGAAGTAGTTTAGTTCTTTGAAGACCAAAAGTAAATCCAACCTGTATTTATTTTTCAATCTATATATGGCTATTTGTATAATGTAATAAACTGTGATGTTGTATTACAACGCTATTATATAGACAATGCATTAAGAGTTTGATAAAGTAACCTCACAATTTCTATTGTTTACAAATTAATGTTTTCTCTAGTTGTATTATCGAAATTGCACCATGCACATGCTTTACATGTTGCATGTTCGTGACAATTCTTCATTTAGTTATGTGCCTAGTTATCATTCTCAGAATTTACAATGTTATGAAAATTTCGTGGAAATACACATGCAAAACAATACATGTTACAACAAGCAATCATAAACTTATGCTTATAAACAATCGTGCGATATATGCTACACATTCGTATGTCAAACAAATTTCCTCCCTAAAAGAATAATTGATTTTTTCTCGAAAAAAATTAAAATATCAGCAAAAAATTTATCACATACCGAATGTTGAGCAGCCAAAGCAGATGAGGGAAAAATATAGACTACTACAAAGATTACTTTTTATACAGTGAATCTTATCCTTCCAAATTCTTGCTTGACACCTACTTTAACATTGATGCATTGAAATTATGTCGTATATGGTTAACACTCAAGAACACTCATTGTTTCGCTAGAGTACCGAGTAATTTGGCACCAAATATTTGTTGATTATTCAGGAATACTAAATAATTGAAAGATTTTCTACCATCGCTCGCCACAATTTGCTCTTGAGTGGTTTTCCATTGATGACTTGGGCCTCGGCCCTTACAATTCCTCAATTTTTGGACTAATCTTCTTATCTCAAAAGTTGTCCTTCTCTACTCACCTTAGGGGGATGGCTGCTATTTATTCTTCAGCCTGAAGCGTAGGTTATGTTGGTAGAATCGATATATGTTTGATTAAGTTCCTGTTTGGCTCCCATTCAAAATTATAATTCATTTTTCTCTCTCTTCTTATCAGCCACATATTCTCTAACAAAATAATATTACACGTAATCTCAAAACTATTTCTTGTTTTTTAACCACACATTCTTCAAAAAGCACTATTTCAACCATTAAAATTTCAAATAATGGGGGCCAAACGGGGGCTAAACAATTTCACCGGGTTAGGGAGTCTGAGTGTAGGGCTGATGATGCTAAAAAGGTATATGATTTGAAACCTATACCTGTACACCATGATCTACTTCCCTTTACTCATAGGGAGTCAGTGGAATTTTGGGTGTTCATATTCTTGCATGGAGCCTAAAAGTGGGAAAAGGACTTTTTAAATATATGGGCTTTGCTATTAGCATTGCAAATTGGATATAATCTAATTATAGAAAAGGCCTGACCTGATCCCTATCAAAAGGAACATCGTCAGTGAGGAAATTCAGAAGCTCTTCATCCCTCATTGCCTTGACAACATCAAAACGCCCAGAGTTCGGCGATTGCACGAAGTATGAGCTCCAGAATGAAAATCTCAGAAGCTATTTCAAATAATATTGGAGTATCGGCATTGATCATTTGATAATATGTTCTCAGCAAGGATAAACTTGAGATGTTAGGAAGCTCAAAATATAAATACTTCTCCAGTGGTGATTCAATCTATAGAAATTTCTAAGCTTAACTAACATATCCGTTTCACTAGCTACTACAAAGTTTGCTTTTTACGGCTTACCTTGCACATTGTAAAAGGCATACTTTTGCATGCTGCAAGAACCCATGCCGTAAATACTCATGTTTTTTTATGGCACACAATACATGCAGTAAGAAGTGAATTGGATGCTATTAATTCACTTTTTATGGCATGCTATTGCAAGCCATATGCAATAAATACTCACCTCCTTTTATGGCACACAAAGCATACATAGGCACGCCATAAAAAACATACATTAAAGCAGTGTTTACATTTTTAAATTGTTTATTGATGAGATTACCATCAAACCGATAATAATTAAAGAACAAAAATTATATACATTAACACACTTATATAATCATATTTTCTAGGGTTTCAATAAACAAAAATATTGAGTACAATTTAATAAAATATGTCAAAATATAGCGTGTGTCCAAATAATTCAATGAACATCATTAGCCTCTACTCAAAAAGTTTGCCATTGCACTAAATGTTCCAACACGTGGAAACTTCATTATTCAATGGTTTTCAAGTAGGTTTCCTCAGCGGTCCAAAGATTCTTCTTCACCTACCAGAGGAAGTTTGCATATTTGTTCAAGGCCTTTTCGTCTTTCAGCTCCACAAATTCCTAATAAATTAATCACCGAGGAAGTCATTCTGATACAAATTTATATATTTCTTAGATTTTTGTTCGGATAGCATAAATTGGATAAAATCTAATTAGAAAAGGCCTGACTTGGTCCCTATCAAAAGGAACAATGTCAGGTAGGAAATTCAGAAGCTCTTTATCCCTCATTGCCTTGAAAACATCACAACGCTGCAGAGTCCAGCGATTGCACAAAGTGTGAGCTTCGAAATGAAAATCTCACAAGCTATTGCAAATAACATTGGAGTATTTGCATTAATCATCTGATGATATGTTCTCAACAAGGAAAAAGTTGAGACGATATGAAGCTCAAAATATAAATACTTATCTAGTGGTGATTCAATCTATAAAAATTTCTAAGCTTAACTAACATATCCATTTTACACGCTACTACAAAGTTTGCTTTTTATGGCTTACATTGCATGTTGTAAAAGGTTCTTTACCGCATACCTTTGCATGCTGTAGGAAGCCATACCGTAAATACTCATTTTTTTATGGCATACAATACATGCCAACAAAAATGAATTGGATGCTGTTAATTCACTTTTAATGGCATGCTATTACAAGCCATAAATACTCACCTCCTTTTATGGCACACAAGGTGTACAAATGCATGCCATAAAAAAGCATACACTAAAGCAATATTTACATTAATTTTAAATTGTTTATTGATGTGATGACCATCAAATCTATAATAATTAAAGAACAAAAATTATATATGAAAAAAATTTGACCTAGAACGCTTAGATATGCTAGAAAGTTCGACTAACGTGATACATTATCAAGTTCAAATTTTATGCGTTACCAAGTTTACGTTCTAGATTTCACTTTAACCAATTGACCTTATGTGCAGAATTAATCTAACTAAAGCAACAAGTCACTTTAATTAGTTGTCTAGGTGATTAATCATACAAGTCAATTAACCTATGTTGGAATGCCGCAATTTGTATATTATGCAAAGCAGTAAATAACAAATAATATGATAACAGAGAAACCCCAACGTGGATAAAACTCCGGGATCAAGCCAGTTACCTCCACTATACGAATTCAGCTTGTATAAGTTATACCAAACTCTGTTCCCAATCAGACCCGTTGTTCCAGTCTCACGATCTACTATTGTAGATACTTCAAGCCTCTTACTAGACTTCTTGATCTACCTCCTGTAGCCCAATTTGCTGTCCACTACAACCTCCTGGTCCTTAGTTGATTGTATCACCAAGTGGAACACCAAGAACTGTCCATTTTTGTGCTTGTAACTGCGCCTCAATCCACCTCTCTCAATCCTCTAGTGAGAGAGTCCATTTCTCAATAGATTAAGGAAGTAAGGTGTTTTGGGTTATGTAGATTCAATGTTTTTACCCGAAACAATGGTTGTTGGATCACAAGATTGATGTAGATGAAATCTCCAATTAATTGCACCTTGGATCTTTTCAAAGATGTTATGAATATCTTTTGCAATGAAAGAATAATGTAGCAACCTCTTTAATTTCGTCCTAGGGCTTGAGTATTTATATTTGAAGGTGTCTAGGTGGTATGGGCCGAGTAAAACACTTCAAAAATGTGAAATAGAGTTTTTACTGCATAGGAGTGGCGCTCGAGCGAGAGCTAGCGAGAGGTATTCTGCTTTTTTTTTTCGCTCGAGCGAAATGCCAGCGAGAAGGGAGCGACAGTGAGCAGTCGTTAATATTTTCATTATAACTTTCTCTTCAAATGTCCAATTGAGGTGATTCAAGATGCATTGGAAATATAAATGAAAGAGCTACATTTCTTCTAGACATAGCCTTGTCCAAATTCCAACATTTTCTATGTGAAAAATGCATTTCAATTTATGAATGAAAATCCGGAACATAATTTGTGCAGCTTTTTGATTTCCTTTAGACTTCCAATTGCATTCCGATGATCTTGTGTGATCTTCTTTGACATCTTGGACTCCTTTAATGACTCGAACACTAATTTACCTCATCTATACAAATTGCACCCTAAGTCTCTGACTTTTACACCAATGTTCAATAAAGTCCCTGACTTTTACAATTATACAATTTAGCTCGTTTTGTCCACAGAACCGCCAATTACACTATTAGACCTAACAATATACATTAACAAATATATAATAATTTTTCCATAGTTTCAATAAACAAAAATATTGAGTACAATTTAATAAAATACATCAAAATATAGTGTGTGTCCAAATAATTCAAAGAACATCATTAGCCTGCTCAAAATTTTTGCCATTGCACTAAATGTTCCAACATGTGGAAACTTCATTATTTAATAGTTTTCTAGTAGGTTTCCTCAGCAGTCCAAAGATTCTTCTTCACCTACTAGAGGAAGTTTGCATATTTGTTCAAGACCATTTCGTCCTTCAGCTCTACAAATTCCTAATAAATTAAGCACCGAAGAAGTCATTCTGATATATACTAATTTATATATTTCTTATATTTTTCTTCGGGAATAATAAATATTTGGCTAATATAGTGGGGTCCGTTTTCTTTCATTTGGAGATTTTGTGGGGAAAAAGTAAGTCCAGGTATTCCTACTTTTACTTGCTCATCAGATTTCATTATCTTTCTTATTTGATCAAATGGAAGCAAGTGATCGTCAGTACATCTGCGAAAGGAGAGACAACTAGGAAATAAAATCGTTATTAAGAAAAAAAAATTGTTTGTTTCCATTGACAACATAAAATATTGAGAAATCAATGCTCAATTTAATTTATGGCGTTACATTGAGGAAACGGTACAACCACAATAATTACTTGTGCCTTCCCACATAAGTTTCTATATATTGAAAATAAATTGTATAGCAGGAAAAATCGGTAGTTATTTTTTTCTTTTGGATCATTGATGGAAAAGAAGTGCTATTTCTTTCATGACTGGAAGATTGTCTCATCCATTATCATAAAGCACCAGCGTATTTATTTCACTTATTGGCGAATTGGTAATTTGAAAAGACGGGTTAAAAATGGAAATTCATTAAAACTCACTTTTTCGCATACTTTAAAAAGTTAAAATGCATCACCAAAACTTCAGACCAGGTCCATTAGGATGTAGGGCAAATTATTGAACTGATGGTCCAACTTTTTTTTTTATGGTATCAATTCTTTCAGAGAACACAAAGTTCGCAGCTAGTAATAAATCATAAAGAGATTGAGATAAATCTATATACACTGCAAATAATTGCAATTTATTAAAATTGGGAGCAAGGTGGATAACAAAAAAAATTAAGTAAAGAAAGATGGATAAGCAACAAAAAGTAAGTAAAGCAAAATGTACTAATAGTTTGAGAGTACTGCACCACCTAGAGGATTACATATTTCAGAGTCGATAGTTCCAAAAAGTTAGCATATTTTGTCTTAGAAAATTTTTAAAACCAAAGTTAATGCACCATGCACTAGCTTTGCACATCGCATGTTGATCGTACTTATTCATGTAGTTATGTGCATATCTATCATTCTCATCATTTACTCTATTTGTATAATTTAATAAGTTAGTCATGTAGTATTACAATGCTATTACGTGGCTAGCACATTAAAATCATTTTGCGATTATACAATTTAATGTAATACAATGCATTCGTTATAATCGATTTAAAAATTTTATAAAGTAACCTGACTAATTCAAGTTCAGATATTAACGTTTCCTCTCCACATATTGTATTCAATAAATTACATTAGAAATACGTAAGAGGTTATGCACCAAGCTCATGCTTTGCACGCTGCACGTTGATCACACTTATTCATTCTAGGAATTTACTTTGTTACATAATTTGACATGCAACTTACTACACATGCAAAATAATGTATGTTAAAATGGGGAATGATAAAATCATGCTCACACACAACCGTGCAACTTATGCTTAATTTTAAAAAGCTAATATATATACACTTACACAGTTCTATTAACAAATTGAGTAGCAATCAACGTGGTTTTCTATTTTTGTAAGTTTGGTAGTGGGAACAAATATTTTTGGAAACAGAGGATGGAAGAAGATGCCACTGGGGATCTGAAAGTTTGATGGTATAGATTTTGCAATCTGGAAAATGTATTGAGGATTACATGTATAGTAAAAAATTGTACCAGGCCTTTTCGAATGTGAAGCACAAAGGAATGAAGGGCGATGATTGCAAACGCGTTGATTGTCATTTGTCAAGTAATGGGTGTTATAGGGTTGACACAGTCAAAGAGTGTTGGCCACAACATGACGATGGAGAAAATCACGGTTGATTTGACGAAGGTATTGTTCGACATGTATGAGAAGCCATCTTCATGTGACAAGGTACATCTGATGAAAAAATTACTAATTTGAAGATGGTTGAAGGTGCTCCAGTTGTTGAACGTCTCATAAGCTAAATACAATTATTAGTTGTTTGAACACAATTTTGATTAAATTTAATGATGCGGTATGTGCCCTAATTATATTAGCATCACTGGCAACTAGTTGGGAGCTTAGGCAAGCTGAGGTTAAAAATTCTATAGGCAATGGAAAATTGAAATGCAATGATGTTCAATACTATTCTTGTTGAGGTAGTTTGTCAAAGAGATTTTGAAGATGTAACAACTCGGGTCTTTGTAACCGAGCCGTTAGCTTACGTGCCGTTCGCTTTGGGTGGGCCTTGCGCCCACGTACCCATCATGGTTTTCTGTCGCGTTCGCCAATATTCGAACTCATAACCTTTCCCTTGAGTAAGACTTAAGTTGAATCCTGGTACCAAAATGATACGATTTAGTCTCCTAACTTTAGATTGCTTCCATTTTAATCCATTTTTTGCTCCTTTCATCCAACCCACCATTTTGCATCGAGTTTCTCCTACAAGTGAAATATATACTAAACTAAGCCATAATTCATTTAAATCAATAACAATTAATTTAATCTAATGGTTTAGATAAGTGTACAAAATATACTTCTCATTCGTCTTTGGAAAAAAGCAAAGCGTTGGTCACTGAAAATTCTCATTTGGATCCTAAGAGATCCAAATCCAAAAGAAATTAGCTTATAGAGAAATCGGATGTGAAATCTTTGCTCAATAATCATCTCAACAAGAAATTGGACTTTGGCATTCTTTTGACATTCTTTGACTTTGTTTTCCCGGTCAACTAGGTGTACTAATATCTTAATAAGCCTTGGGAGAAATTAGTGGACGAGATTACATTGACAGAAAGGGAAAACTGATTGATGTCCACCTTTAGCAAGATGCTGTGCTACATCATGACCAACACGCTGAATGCAAGATCTATGTCCAACGAGCTTTTTCACTTGAGAGAAAAGTGAAGTGTTTGGAGAAACTGTGCGCAGAACTTCTAAAAGAGGTAAAGGATGGAGAAAAAGTCGATCAAGAATAAGAACTTGACTAAAATGCTTCAGTTCTTGAAGCTAACAAGGCTAAACTTAGAAGACTAGAAGACTAGCTAATATAAAGACCATGTTAAGTAGAGGTAGACTGAAATTAGGAAACAGAATTAGACTGCCTAGAACATACCATGCCATCGCATGGTTAAAATCGTTGTGATCGTACTGTTCAACATTTTTCTTGGTGAAATGATTTAAGGAAGTCATTATGATACTAATTTATATATTTCTTAGATTTTTCTTAGGATAGCATAAATTGGATATAATCTAATTAGAAAAGGCCTGACTTGGTCCCTGTCAAAACGAAAAATGTCAGGTAGGAAATTTAGAAGCTCTTCATCCCTCATTGCCTTAAAAACATCACAACGCTGCAGAGTCCAACGATTGCACAAAGTGTGAGCTTCGGAATGAAAATCTCACAAGCTATTGCAAATAACATCGGAGTATCTGCATTGATCATCTGATGATATGTTCTCAGAAAGGACAAACTTGAGATGATATGAAGCTCAAAATATAAATACTTATCCAGTGGTGATTCAATCTATAAAAATTTCTAAGCTTAACTAACATATCTGTTTTACACGCTACTACAAAGTTTGCTTTTTATGGCTTACATTGCATGTTGTAAAAGGTTCTTTACCGTATACCTTTGCATGTTGTAGGAAGCCATGCCGTAAATACTCATTTTTTTATGGCATACAATACATGCCAAAAAAAATGAATTGGATGTTGTTAATTCACTTTTAATGGCATGCTATTGCAAGCCATAAATACTCACCTCCTTTTATGGCACACAAGGCGTACATATGCATGCCATAAAAAAAGCATACACTAAAGCAATATTTACATTAATTTTAAATTGTTTATTGATGTGATGACCATCAAATCTATAATAACTAAAGAACAAAAATTATATATGAAAAAATTTGACCTAGAACGCTTAGATATGCTAGAAAGTTCGACTAACGTGATACAGTATCAAGTTCAAATTTTATGCGTTACCAAGTTTACGTTCTAAATTTCACTTTAACGAACTTGACCTTACGTGCGGAATTAATCTAACTAAAGCAACAAGTCACTTTAATTAGTTGTCTAGGTGATTAATTATACAAGTCAATTAACCTATGTTGGAATGCCGCAATTTGTATATTATGCAAAGCAGTAAATAACAAATAATATGATAACAGAGAAACTCCAATGTGGGTAAAACTCCGGGATCAAGCCAGTTACCTCCACTATACCAATTCACCAAGTATAAGTTATACCAAACTCCGTTCCCAATCAGACCCGCTGTTCTAGTCTCACAATCTACTGCTGTAGATACTTCTAGCCTCTTGCTAGACTTCCTGATCTACCTCCTGCAGCCCAATTTGCTGTCCACTACAACCTCTTGGTCCTTAGTTGATTGTATCACTAAGTGGAACACCAAGAACACTCCATTTTTGTGCTTGTAACTGCGCCTCAATCCACCTCTCTCAATCCTCTAATGAGAGAGTCCCTTTCTCAATAGATTAAGGAAGTAAGATGTTTTGGGTTATGTAGATCCAATGTTTTTACCCGAAACAATGGTTGCTGGATCATAAAATTGATGTAGATGAAATCTCCAATTAATTGCACGTTGGATCTTTTCAAAGATGTTATGAATATCTTTTGCAATGAAAGAATAATGTAGCAACGTCTTTAATTTCATCCTAGGGCTTGAGTATTTATATTTGAAGGTGTCTAGGTGGTATGGGCCGAGTAAAACACTTCAAAAATGTGAAATAGGGTTTTTGTCACATAGGAGTGTCGCTCGAGCGAGAGCCAGCGAAAAGGGAGCGACAGTGAGCAGTCATCAGTATTTTCATCATAACATTCTCTTCAAATGTTCGATTAAGGTGATTCAAGTTGCGTTGGAAATATACCTGAAACGGCTATAATTCTTCTAGAAGTAGCCTCGTCCAAATTCCAACGTTTTCTATGTGAAAAATGCATTTCAAGTTATGAGTGAAAATCCGGAACATAATTTGTGCAGCTTTTTGATTTCCTTTAGACTTCCAATTGCATTCCGATGATCTTGTGTGATCTTCTTGGACATCTTGGACTCCTTCAACGACTCGAACACTAATTTACCTCATCTATACAAATTGCACCCTAAGTTTTTGACTTTTACACTAATGTTCAATTAAGTCCCTGACTTTTACAATTATACAATTTTGCTCGTTTTGTCCACAGAATCGCCGATTACAGTTTTAGACCTAACAATATACATTAACACCTATATAATAATATTTTGCATAGTTTCAATAAACAAAAATATTGAGTACAATTTAATAAAATACGTCAAAATATAGTGTGTGTCCAAATAATTCAAAGAACATCATTAGCCTGCTCAAAATTTTTGTCATTGCACTAAATGTTCCAACACGTGGAAACTTCATTATTCAATAGTTTTCTAGTAGGTTTCCTCAGTGATCCAAAGATTCTTCTTCACCTACTAGAGGAAGTTTGCATATTTGTTCAAGGCCATTTCGTCCTTCAGCTCCACAAATTCCTATTAAATTAAGCACAGAAGAAGTCATTCTGATATATACTAATTTATATATTTCTTCGGATATAATAAATATTTGGCTAATTTAGTGGGGTTCGCTACACAACTATGGTTGTTTTCTTTCATTTGGAGATTTTGTGGGAAAAAACTAAGTCCAGGTATACCTACTTTTACTTGCTCATCAGATTTCATTATCTTTCTTAACTGATCAAACGGAATCAAGTGATCGTTCTGTACATCTGCGAAAGGAGAGACAACTAGGAAATAAAATCGTTATTAAGAAAAAAAAATTTGTTTGTTTCCAATGACAACATAAAATATGGAGAAATCAATGCTCAATTTAATTTACAGCATTACATTGAGGAAACGGTACAACCACAATAATTACTTGTGCCTTCCCACATAAGTTTCTATATATTGAAAATAAATTGTATAGCAGAAAAATCGGTAGGCATTTTTTTCTTTTGGATCATTGATGGAAAAGAAGTGCTATTTCTTTCACGATTGGAAGATTTTCTCATCCATTATCACAAAGCACCAGCGTATTTATCTCACTTATTGGCGAATTGGTAATTTGAAAAGACAGGTTAAAAATGGAAATTCATTAAAAGACCACTTTTTCGCATACTTTAAAAAGTTAAAATGCATCACCAAAACTTCAGACCAGGTCCATTAGGATGTAGGGCAAATTATTGAACTGATAGTCCAACTTTTTTTTTTTATGGTATCAATTCTTTCAGAGAACACAAAGTTCGCAGCTAGTAATAAATCATAAAGAGATTGAGATAGATCTATATACACTGCAAATAATTGCAATTTATTAAAATTTGGAGCAAGGTGGATAGCAAAAAAAATTAAGTAAAGCAAGATGGATAAGCAACAAAAAGTAAGTAAAGCAAAATGTACTAATAGTTTGAGAGTACTGCACCACCTAGGGGATTACATATTTCAGAGTCGATAGTTCCAAAAAGTTACCCTTTTTTTTTCTTAGAAAATTTTTAAAACCAAAGTTAATGCACCATGCACTAGCTTTGCACATCGCATGTTGATCGTACTTATTCATGTAGTTAGGTGCATATCTATCATTCTCATCATTTACTCTATTTCTAAAATTTAATAAGTTAGTCATGTAGTATTAAAATGCTATTACGTGGCTAGCACATTAAAATCATTTTGTGATTATACAATTTAATGTAATACAATGCATTCGTTATAATCGATTTAAAAATTTTATAAAGTAACCTGACTAATTCAAGTTCAGATATTAATGTTTCCTCTCCACATATTGTATTCAATAAATTACATTCGAAATACGTAAGAGGTTATGCACCATGCTCATGCTTTGCACGCTGTACGTTGATCACACTTATTCATTCTGGGAATTTACTTTGTTACATAATTTGACATGCAACTTACTACACATGCAAAATAATGTATGTTAAAATGGGGAATGATAAAATCATGCTCACACACAACCGTGCAACTTATGCTTAATTTTAAAAAGCTAATATATAAACACATACACAGTTCCATTAACAAATTGAGTAGCAATCAATGTGGTTTTCTATTTTTCTAAATTTGGTAATGGGAACAAATATTTTTGGAAAGAGAGGATGGAAGAAGAATGTCACCAGGGATCTGAAAGTTTGATGGTATAGATTTTGCATTCTGGAAAATGTATTGAGGATTACGTGTATAGTAAAAAATTGTACCAGGCCTTTTTGAATGTGAAGCCCAAACGAATGAAGGGCAATGATTGCAAACACGTTGATTGTCATTTGTCAAGTAATGGGTGTTATAGGGTTGACACAGTCGAAGAGTGTTGGCCACAACATGACGATGGAGAAAATCACGGTTGATTTGACGAAGGTATTCTCCGACATGTATGAGAAGCCATCTTCATGTGAAAAGGTACATCTGATGAAAAAATTATTAATTTGAAGATGGTTGAAGGTGCTCCAGTTGTTGAACGTCTCATAAGCTAAATACAATTATTAGTTGTTTGAACACAATTTTGATTAAATTTAATGATGCGGTATGTGCCCTAATTATATTAGCATCACTGGCAACTAGTTGAGAGCTTAGGTGAGCTGAGGTTAAAAATTCTATAGGCAATGGAAAATTGAAATGCAATGATGTTCAATACTATTCTTGTTGAGGTAGTTTGTCAAAGAGATTTTGAAGATGTAACGACTCGAGTCTTTGTAACCGAGCCGTTAGCTTACGTACTGTCCGCTTTGGGTGGGCCTTGCGCACGTACCCATCATGGCTTTCTGTCGCGTTCGCCAATATTCGAACTCATAACCTTTCCCTTGAGTAAGACTTAAGTTAAATCATGGTACCAAAATGATACGATTTAGTCTCCTAACTTTAGATTGCTTCCATTTTAATCCATTTTTTGCTCCTTTCATCCAACCCACCATTTTGCATCGAGTTTCTCCTACAAGTGAAATATATACTAAACTAAGCCATAATTCATTTAAATCAATAACAATTAATTTAATCTAATGGTTTAGATAAGTGTACAAAATATACTTCTCATTCTACTTTGGAAAAAAGCAAAGCGTTGGTCACTGAACATTCTCATTTGGATCCTAAGAGATTCAAATCCAAAAGAAATTAGCTTACAGAGAAATTGGATGTGAAATCTTTGCTCAATAATCATCTCAACAAGAAATTGGACTTTGGCATTCTTTTGACATTTTTTTTGACTTTGTTCTCCCGGTCAGCAAGGTGTACTTATATCTTATGCCTTGGGAGAAATTAGTGGAGGAGATTACATTGACAGAAAGGAAAAACTGATCGATGTCCACCTTTCGTAAGATGTTGTGCTACATCATGACCAACACGCTGAATGCAAGATCTATGTCCAACAAACTTGTTCACTTGAGAAAAAAGTGAAGTGTTTGGAGGAACTGTGCGCAGAACTTCTAAAAGAGGTAAAGGATGGAGAAAAAGTCGATCAAGTATAAGAACTTGACTAAAATGCTTCAGTTCTTGCAGCTAACAAGGCTAAGCTTAGAAGATTAGCTAATATAAAGACCATGTTAAGTAAAGGTAGAATGAAATTAGGAAACAAAATTAGACTGCCTAGAACATACCATGCCAGTGCATGGTTAAAATCGTTGTGATCGTACTGTTCAACATTTTTCTTGGTGAAATGATTTAAGGACGCCTTGCAATCACAACCCTCAATACTTACAAATAAGGTTCAACATTTTCACAAAATTCAAATTGGTCCCTCAAATTTTGTTTTGGTTTAGCTCAAGTCTTTCCTTATTTTACTGTAGGCCTTTCACCTATAAATTACTACATTTTGATCCTCATCATCTACAATCATTCGTAAGTGATCTTTAGCAAGTATTGAGAATTTTTAATATAGTCCTTAAACTTTTCAAATGTTAGATTTAGCATACTGAAACTTGTGAATTGCTTCCAAGTGCTTTCTTTATTCTTCTAATTGATCACGCGTAATCCAATTGATCATCTATTACTTTGAATCAACTTTAATTAAGATGATCTTCTTGTCAATTGCTCGAATTTGGGTTTTCTCCTACATTTAATTATGTTCACACAAAATGAGGTAGAATATCCGCTACATTTTAGAATCCCAAATGAGTGTATAGAATACACTTATCAAATACTATCAAACTTGAACTCTTATTCAGTCCAAGCTAAATTATCTACTTATATTAAGAGCAAATAAACATAAATATCAATTCGTTATATAACTTGCCGAACTCGAATCAAGTATTTAAACGATTTGAGCGATTTGTAAAAACACTCATAAGTAATGCTACCAAAATGAATTCTCACTTATTCAATGCTCCACCAATGTGTATGCATATCCAATCTAATCTTCATGGACCCCACGGTTGGTCATTTAACAACCCTCATTGGTAAAATATTTCTTTTCTCCCTCGTTGGATGCGCACCCTCGAACTTGTTCTTTAATCTCTCACTTGGAGTGTTTATTCTAAGGTTGATTTCATGACACTCATACATTTTCCCTCATGTTTGGTTGGATTTTACCAATTAAATCCACTATCCGATTTTACCTGAATTTTAATGTCTAACCTCCAGGATTAGACTAGGTTAATCAACCTCAATATAAATATAGATCCCCAAATTAAGTGTCCATGGCTAAGCTACAAAGTAGTGAATCTTCTATTTTATGCACTTGCTTGAATCATATTTGCTTACAGATATGTTTTTATATATATTTTGTTGTTTTACTTGTAGTTGCCATTTCGTTCAAATATTAATTTATCAATGCTAGCTAGCTTGCTTTTTCCTATGATTTTCTTATCTTCACTCCAGAGTTTGTAGCACTACGCAATATCGATTTTTGACTTGTTATACTTAACAATGTAAAATGCTTCTTCCTATAATTCTATCTCTTTTTCTTGGACTAGTGTCATACCTTTTATTGGATCGAATAGTTGGGATCAAACCCTAATTAATGGCTAATACCTTGGTTCAATTTGTTGGCCAAAAAGACTTTGCACAAAAATTCAACAAGCAAAGAATTAATACATCTAAATAGTTTTCAACACTTGGTCAACCACCCCAAATTTCATAAATAGCCTTACAATCTCACATAGATAAGTATCAAATTAGTTAAAGTGGTATCACTTAATAATAATTCATGAGTAAAAAAATTTTCAACTAATTTTATAATTAGCCTTATAATATTGCCTTCTAATATTGTGCGTAGGAAAAATAGAAATGTTGAACAATTAAAGTTCTTGAGTTAGGTTGTTTGTGTGTATAAAGAAAGAGTACATTATGAGAATCTTTGTTGCCTATTCATTTTCAGGATTTTGGTTACACATCTCAAAATTATAATTGTATTGGCTCATTATTATTTAATAGTGGACTCTATTCACCCAGAGTACGCCCGCCATAAGACCTTAATGTATTCACATGTCAAATATGGTTTTTCCTTTAACGATTATTGATGGAAGTTCTCATCATAGTTCTCTCCCAAAAATTAAAAATATTAATGAAAAAAATCAATAAGTGCCTAAAGTAGAGTTCCCAAAACAAGTAAGGGAAAAATAGACCACTATAAATATTGCTTGATCAATTCTGTTGTGTACCTATTAATGTTTTCTCTATACAAATTGTATTAGCCAAATTTCATTAGAAGTATCAAGCACATGGTTTGCACGTTGCAATTGCACGGTCATACTTCTTCTTGTAGTTATGTTTCTATTTATCATTCACAGAATTTACCTTTTTACATCATATGTCATATTGCACATGCAAATGAATATATGCTAAAACAAGCAATCATAAAATCGAGTTCATAAGGAGTTGAAAAGTCGAGAGATACTAATTATTAATCAAGATTCCAAAACCACAATCATAAACTGAAAATAAAGTGAAAGAAATATAAAATGAACACAGAGATTTTTTCCGGCCGAAGCCTCACAGGTTCGGCGACAACTTTTAATGCCTAATCCCCTGTTAAGCATCCATTGAAATGGATAAAGCTCGGTTGCACAATAAACCCCCAAAATCAGGCAGCAAATATATAACAATGTTCCAGAATATTACAAAATAATAAGTCACAAAGACTTATCTTATGAAGAACAACAGAACTGATCACTATTCCACAAAGGAATCTTACTGAATCACAAAGATTACTCTAATGATCGAAAATGCCCTCTCCAGAATCACAAAAACATGTGCTTATTTCACAGTATATCACTTTCACCAAGGAACTGGACACAAGATCATGAAGATCTCATAGAAATTGGGCCTATCAACATGAATCACGCAGATTCAAATAATACACTGAAACACAGTACACTGACACAAGTAAATGGAGTAATTCTTCATCATGCCTCAAGTATTTCTATAAGAATCACTCAAATATTGGACTTGGATTCATGAAGAAAATGGAGTTCACCCGTAGAGAAGAAGAGAGAAAGAAGCGACTTGAAACCCTAGAAGAAAAGTCTTTTGCTCAATAATGTGAATAGCTGCCCAAAAATCTGATGGTTAAGTAGATAGAAGGATCTAGAATCAAATCAAATGGTCAGGAAATCACCATGCATCACAATCCAGATGAAGAGCTCCATTAATAAAGTGTTATTCCAAAAACACGTTTTCTCCTTTTTCTAATTTTGGAAGTACACTTTTGAAGGCAGCAGGTCACGGGTTCAATTCGCAACAAGAGTCTCGCAATTTAAGTTTTTTTTTACAAAAGATAATATATGAAGACATTCACAGATCTATTACATAAATGGAATAGAAATAGTCACAGTTACGAATTTCTAAATTTCGAGTAGATGAAATCGTTTTTTTCTGGAGATAGCAACAGGTAGGCCACTAGCTCACATTTTTTAATTTTCTTGTTTTCGCAAAGTTTTAAGTTTATTTTCTTAGAAATTCATTTTTCTTGGAGATATTTATGGGGAATCTTCGAGTTATTGTATTCTACTCAAATTTTTTTATTTTAAGCTTTCATTTATAAGGGATTTACTGAGAGATTGAAATGTGTTTATTGGTAAGTTAATTGAGTTTCAATATCTTCAATTCTTATGGCCACCATATGATGTATGTAGATATGATCTGATATATACCAATCATGCTGATCTCATCATGATGATCCTGCAACCTGCATCTTTATATGTTATCTCTGGAAGAATTATAATTCTTTTTTCTTTGCAAATCTTATCTCATCTACTCTGTATGGGGAAAATTTTATGGAGTAATGGTATGCAGAAATTATGGTCCTTAGTTTGTTCAACAATGGTTGGCTAGTTTGTACAACAATGGTTGGCCTATGATGACACTGTAAGGAGCACGGAGATGTATCACTACGAACTCAGCCGTTGTATACATTTTTTGCTGGAATTTCCCTACCACTAGGCAAGGGTTATTTGACATTTGGTTTCATAGGTATGCCATTGGGGATTGGCAAAGCACAGTTGAAGAGCTTGAACAACCTTTTGGGTATTCTAATTCTCTCCATCATATTTGAGCACAATTTATTTAATGTATTGCCAGTTCCCACCAAAGTTTTGTGACAGTTGCCGCGTTGCAGAAACTGTGATGGGAAGGAAGATTGAATAAGGAGTTGGGACAATACAAGTTCATTCTCTTGGAAATTCCTATTGTCATAGGGATAATAATGGGGATTCTTTGAGTTATTATTTTCTATTAAAAAATTTGATTTTAGGTTGTTATTGATATGAGATTTAATGGAAGATCTAAATGTGTATATTGATAGTTAACTGAGTTTTACTAACTTCAATTCATAAGACCACCAAATGATATGTGCAGATATGATTTCACGAATAACAGAAGTTCTATGATACTGTAAACTGGATCTTTTTTGTTACCTTTGGCAAGCTTTTTGTTGGCATTTTGTAGGGGATGGATTTATAGATGAGTCTCCTGCGATGATTGTGCCTGTATGGATTGAGCAGCCGAAACTCCCAACAGAATTCTGGAAGGAATAAAGAATTTTCAGGGGCTTTCTTGCTTCAACATGTAAGTGAAATGCATGGGGTACTAAAGTTAGCGGTGGTTGCCAAAATTCATAATTTGACAGTTTCGTTTAAAATTTATGTTCCCTCATAATAGTAAACACTGCCCTTAAGTGTTTCAATGGTATATTAATATTTTCTTTATATATATTGAATTGGCCAAATTACATTAGAAATACGAAAGAAGTTAGGTTATACCCCATGAACCGACTTCACACATTGATCGTACATATTGTGTAGTTATATGGTGGTTTATCACTCTTAGAATTTACTTTGTTACAAAAATTGTAATGCGAGTATGTACTCATAAATGAAAACTTGTTAAAACAACAAACTATAAACTTGTGCTCATCATAGTGCAATTTATGATAATCTTCTAATGGGTCTGATTAAAAACAAGGCCCCCCAACATGGTAGGGACGCAGCATCAATGTGTGTGTGTATGTCTATAAAGAATATATATCTGTTTATATCAGAGTATATAATAAATATCTTTCTCATCAACTAATCTTGCTCTATATCTCATAATTATAATCATATTATCCCATTTTTAAATAACGGACTCTGCGTTGGGAGAGTATGCCCATCATAATTTTTTAATGGTGGTATTTGCATTTTAAATGGATTTTTTTCCTCAAAAGTTTATTGATATAAATTCTCTTCATAGTTTTTCTCTTAAAAGAAATAAGATATTAGACAAAAATCATTGTGTAATTAACATTGAGTTGCCAAAACAAATAGGAGGAAAAATAGAGCACTATAAAGATTGCATTTTTTGTAGAATGAATCTCATCCTTCAAATGTATTCAGCTTGACAAACCTTGAAAACTTTTATTTCAATGATTAGAACTACGCAAGATACTTTTAACACACTCATCATGTATGGCTATTTGTATAATGTAATAATAAGAAACGTACGTCATATGTGAATTTGATTAGAAGTAGTTTAGTTCTTTGAAGACCAAAAGTAAATCTAACCTGTTTTTATTTTTCAATCTATATATGGCTATTTGTATAATGTAATAAACTGTGATGTTGTATTACAACGCTATTATATAGACAATGCATTAAGAGTTTGATAAAGTAACCTCACAAATTCTATTGTTTACATATTAATGTTTTCTCTAATTGCATTATCCAAATTGCACCATGCACATGCTTTACATGACGCATGTCTGTGACAATTCTTCATTTAATTATGTGCCTAGTTATCATTCTCAGAATTTACGATGTTATGAAAATGTCGTGGAACTACACATGCAAAACAAATACATGTTACAACAAGCAATCATAAACTCATGCTTATAAACAATCGTGCGATATATGCTATGCATTCATATGTCAAACAGATTTCTTTCCTAAAAGAATAATTGATTTTTTCTCGAAAGAAATTAAAATATCAGCAAAAATTTTAACACATACCGAATGTTGAGTAGCCAAGCAGATGAGGGAAAAATATAGACTGCTACAAAGATTACTTTTTATACAGTGAATCTTATCCTTCCAAATGCTTGCTTGACACCTACTTTAACATTGATGCATTGAAATTATGCTGTATATGATTAACACTCAAAAACACTCATTGTTTCGCTAGAGTACCGAGTAATTTGGCACCAAATATTTGTTGATTATTCAGGAATACGAAATAATTGAAAGATTTTCTGCCATCGCTCCCCACAATTTTCTCTTGAGTGGTCTTCAATTGATGACTTGGGCCTTGGCCCTTACAATTCCTCAATTTTTAGAATCTTCATATCTCAAAAGTTGTCCTTCTCTACTCACCTTATAGGGATGGCTACTATGCATTCTTCAGCCTGAAGCGTAGGTTGTGTTGGTAGAATCGACATACGTTTGATTATGTTCTTGTTTGGCCCCCATTCAAAATTATAATTCAATTTTCTCTCTCTTCTTATAAGCCACACATTCTCTAACAAAATAATGTTACACGTAATCTCAAAACTATTTCTTGTTTTTTAACCACACATTCTTCAAAAAAAAAAAAATACTATTTCAACCATTAAAATTTTAAATAATGGCGGCCAAATGGGGGCTAAACTATTTTACCAGGTTAGGGAATCTGAGTGTAGGGCTGATGATGCTGAAAAGGTATAAGATTTGAAACCTATACCCGTAGACCATGATCTACTTCCCTTCACACATAGGGAGTCAGTGGAAGTTTGGGTGTTCATATTCATGCGTGGAGCCTAAAGTCGGAAAAGGACTTTTTAAAGATATGGGCTTTGCTATTAGCATTGCAAATTGAATATAATCTAATTAGAAAAGGCCTGACATGATCCCTATCAAAAGGAACAACGTCAGTGAGGAAATTCAGAAGCTCTTCATTCCTCATTGCCTTGACAACATCAAAACGCCTAGAGCTCGGCGATTGCACGAAGTGTGAGCTCCAGAATGAAAAACTCACAAGCTATTGCAAATAATATTGGAGTATCTACATTGATCGTCTAATAATATGTTCTCAGGAAGGATAAACTTGAGATGTTATGACTCCAGTGGCGATTCAATCTATAAAAATTTCTAAGCTTAACTAACATATCCGTTTTACTAACTACTACAAAGTTCGCTTTTTACGGCTTACATTGCACGTTGTAAACGGTTCTTTATGGCATACTTTTGCATGCTGTAGGAAGCAATGCCGTAAATACTCATGCTTTTTTATGGCATACAATACATGCCGTAAAAAGTGAATTGGATACTGTTAATTCACTTTTTATGGCAAGCTATTGCAAGCCATATGCAATAAATACTCACCTCCTTTTATGGCACACAAAGCAAACATATGCACACCATAAAAAACATACATTAAACCAGTGTTTACATTTTTAAATTGTTTATTGATGTGATTACCATCAAAACTATAATAATTAAAGAACAAAAATTATATACATTAACACATATATAATCATATTTTCCAGAGTTTCAATAAACAAAAATATTGAGTACAGCTTAATAAAATATGTTAAAATATGTTGTGTGTCCAAATAATTCATAGAACATCATTAGCCTGCTCAAAAAGTTTGGCATTGCACTAAATGTTCCAACACATGGAAACTTCATTATTCAATTGTTTTCAGGTAGGTTTCCTCAGCGGTCCAAAGACTCTTCTTCACCTACCAGAGGAAGTTTGCATATTTGTTCATGGCCTTTTTGTCCTTCAGCTCCACAAATTCCTAATAAATTAAGCACCGAGGAAGTCATTTTGATACTAATTTATATATTTCTTAGATTTTTCTTCGGATAGCATAAATTGGATATATTCTAATTAGAAAAGGCTTGACCTGGTCCCTATCAAAAGGAACAATGTCAGGTAGGAAATTCAGAAGCTCTTCATCCCTCATTGCCTTGAAAATATCACAACGCTGCAGAGTTGAGCGATTGCACGAAGTTTGAGCTCCAGAATGAAAATCTCACAAGCTATTGCAAATAACATTGGAGTATCTGCATTGATCATCTCATAATATGTTCTCAGCAAAGATAAACTTGAGATGATATAAAGCTCAAAATATAAATACTTCTCCAGTGGTGATTCAATCTATAAAAATTTCTGAGCTTAACTAACATATTCGTTTTACACGCCACTACAAAGTTTGCTTTTTACGGCTTACATTGGACGTTGTAAAAGGTTCTTTACCGCATACCTTCGCATGCTGTAGGAAGCCATGCCGTAAATACTCATTTTTTTATGGCATACAATACATGCAACAAAAATGAATTGGATGCTGTTAATTCACTTTTAATGGCATGCTATTGCAAGCCATAAATACTCACCTCCTTTTATGGCACACAAGGCATACATATGCATGCCATAAAAAAGCATACATTTAAGAAGTGTTTACATTTTAAAATTGTTTATTGATGTGCAGGGCCGACCCTAAAATTTTGGGTGCCCCGTGCGACATTTTAAAATAGTGCCCCTTTCGTGTAATAAAAAATATATTATAAAAAAATAATTCAATAACATCATTTCATCCAAAAATATGACATTAAAAAATTTCTTTATTTTTTTTACATATTGTTAATAAAATAATATAACTAAAGTGTAAAAGCATTCTCCGAACTTCATCAAAAGTCATATGTCATCAATAGAGAACCATCCAAACTACTAACCTCTTGGTACAATTTCACATGAGCAAACTCTGAAATCAAAATAGCAAGTACCACGTAAATCTTGAAACACAACAAATCATGTAAAAATATTTGTTCTCACATTTTTGCATTTTTAGAAATAGGCTGACTAATTAAACTTTCTAATCAATATGTTTTAGCAAATCTTTTTTAATAAATATCAAAACTAACGCATTCAATCATTCTTATAACATGGTTGATCGCAAATTAGATTTTAATAGCTTTAGTTTCGAAGAACATTTTTTGACAAATGCAACAATAACAATAATTATCAATAGTATTATATAAGCAATAAATATATTCGAAAAGCAATCTAATCTTCTCAAATAAGTCAATATATCAAAAGCTATTTTTGTTTCTTTTGGTAAAAAAAAATCGCAAAAATTGAATTTAATCAACTATTAGTTATTACCCAACAAAAACTTACCCTTCTAGAACCAAAATAATAATAATAATCATCATCATCATGAAATAGCAATTCACAAGTGGACTCGTTCTTGTGACATGGTTGATTGCAAATAAGATTTTGATAGCATTAGTTTTGAAAAATATTTTTCGACAAATGCAACAATAACAATAATTGTCAATAGTATTCTATAGGCAATAAATATATTCGAAAAGCAATCCAATCTTCTCAAATAAGTCAATAAATCAGAAGTTATTTTTTGTTCCTTTTAGTAGAAAAATTCGTAAAAATTGAATGTCATCAACTATCAGTTATCATCCAACAAAAACTTACCCTTCAAAAAATAAAAAAAAAATCATAAATAGCAATTCACAAGTGGACAACGGGCTCCAACAAATGGATTGTACTATTATAGAGTAAGTAATAAAAATTGACCATAAAGTTTATTCTCTTTTTTATTTGACTATTCTTCATGGGTTAAAGAATGAAAATGAGAGAACTGATAAAAAGGAATTTAGTATTCGCTTTTCACTCTCCATTTTAATCATTTGAATTTTGGGATACTTAATTTTTTTTAGGTTGGTAATTGATTAATGAAGCTAATTGGACATTTCATATTAGGACTAGTAAAATAGATAGTTTATAATATTTTTAAAAGCAAGATAGTTTAGAATTATAATTTTTTTTTCAATATATGTTAAATTAAACATTTATTTTCAATAATCTGTTAAATTAAACAAATATTAACAAAAAATTAATTTTTTTACTCTTTTTTCGTAAATATTATGCCCTTTAACTTAATATAATAATAAAAATTTTAAATCTTAGAATTAATAAAACAATATGTATTATTATAAATATGTACTTCCACATATAGACTTATAAAAAATAAAAATAAAAAATGGTGCCCCTACAATGCTGAGGTCCTGTGTGGTCACTCAACTCGCACGCCCTTTGGGCCACTTTTGTTGATGTGATTACCATCAAACCTATAATAATTAAAGAACAAAAATTATATACATTAACACATATATAATCATATTTTCCATACTTTCAATAAACAAAAATATTGAGTACAATTTAATAAAATATGCCAAAATATAGTGTGTGTCCAAATAATTCAAAGAACATCATTAGCCTGCTCAAAAATTTTGCCATTGCACTAAATGTTCCAACACTTGGAAACTTCATTATTCAATAGTTTTCTAGTAGGTTTCCTCAGCGGTCCAAAGATTCTTCTTCACCTACTAGAGGAAGTTTGCATATTTGTTTAAGACCTTTTCGTCCTTCAGCTCCACAAATTCCTATTAAATTAAGCACCGAAGAAGTCATTCTAATACTAATTTATATATTTCTTAGATTTTTCTTCAGATATAAAAAGTATTTGGATAATATAGTGGGGTCCGCTACCCAAAATGGAAGTTTTCTTTCATTTGGAGATTTTGTGGGAAAAAAGTAAGTCCAGGTATTCCCACTTTTACTTGCTCATCAGATTTCATTATCTTTCTTATCTGATCAAATGGAAGAAAGTGATCGTTCAGTACATCTGGAAAACGAGAGACAACTAGAAAATAAAATCGTTATTAAGAATTTTTTTTTTGTTTGTTTCCAATGACAAGATAAACATGGATAAATCAATGCTCAATTTAATTTACCGCATTATATTGAGGCAACGGTACAACCACAATAATTACTTGTGCCTTCCCACATAAGTTTCTATATATTGAAAATAAATTGTATAGGAGGAAAAATCAGTAGGCATTTTTTTCTTTTGGATCATTGATGGAAAAGAAGTACTATTTCTTTCATGATTAGTAGATTGTCTCATCCATTATCATAAAGTACCAGCGTATTTATTTCACTTATTGGCGAATAGGTAATTTGAAGACGGGTAAAACATGGAAATTCATTAAAAGATCACTTTTTCGCATACTTTAAAAAGTTAAAATGCATCAATAAAACTTCAGACCAGGTCCTTTAGGATGTAGGGCAAATTATTGAACTGATGGTCCGACTTTTTTTTTATGGTATCAATTCTTTCAAAGAACAAAAAGTTCGCAGCTACTAATATATTGTAAAGAGATTGAGAAAAATCTTTATACACGGCAAATAATTGCAATTTATTAAAATTGGGAGCAAGGTGGATAGCAGCAAAAATAAAAAAAATAAAAAAAATTAAGTAAAGCAAGATGGATAAGCAACAAAAAGTAAGTAAAGCAAAATGTACTAATAGTTTGAGAGTTCTGCATCACCTAGAGGATTACATATTTCAGAGTCGATAGTTCCAAAAAGTTAGCATATTTTGTCTTAGAAATTTTTTAAAACCAAAGTTAATGCACCATGCACAAGCTTTGCACATCGCATGTTGATCGTACTTATTCATGTAGTTATGTGCATAACTATCATTCTCATCATTTACTCTATTTGTAAAATTTAATTAGTGATGTAGTATTACAATGCTATTACGTGGCTAGCACATTAAAATCTTTTTGTGATTATACAATTTAATGTAATACAATGCATTCATTATAATTGATTTAAATTTTTTATGAAGTAACCTGACTAATTCAAGTTCAAATATTAATGTTTCCTCTCCACATATTGTATTAGACAAATTACATTAGAAATACGTAAAAGGTTATGCACCATGCTCATGCTTTGCACGCTGCATGTTGATCACACTTATTCATTCTGGGAATTTACTTTGTTACATAATTTGACATGCAACTTACTACACATGCAAAATAATGTATGTTAAAACAGGGAATGATAAACTCATGCTCAAACACAACCGTGCAACTTATGCTTAATTTTAAAAAGCCAATATATAAAAACTTACAAAGCTCCATTAAACAAATTGAGTAGCAATCAACGATGTTTTCTCTTTTTCTAAATTTGGTAATGGGAACAAATATTCTTGGAAAGAGAGGATGGAAGAAGAATGTCACCAGGCATCTGAAAGTTTGATGGTATAGATTTTGCATTCTGGAAAATGTATTGAGGATTACGTGTATAGTAAAAAAATTGTACCAGGCCTTTTCGAATGTGAAGCCCAAACGAATGAAGGGCGATGATTGCAAACACGTTGATTGTCATTTGTCAAGTAATGGGTGTTATAGGGTTGACACAGTGGAAGAGTGTTGGCCACAACATGACAATGGAGAAAATCACGGTTGATTTGACGAAGGTATTCTCTGACATGTATGAGAAGCCATCTTCATGTGACAAGGTACATTTGATGAAAAAATTATTAATTTGAAGATGGTTGAAGGTGCTCCAGTTGTTGAACGTCTCATAAGCTAAATAAAATTATTAGTTGTTTGAACACAATTTTGATTAAATTTAATGATGCAGTATGTGCCCTAATTATATTAGCATCACTGGCAACTAGTTGAGAGCTTAGGCGAGCTGAGGTTAAAAATTCTATAGGCAATGGAAAATTGAAATGCAATGATGTTCAATACAATTCTTGTTGAGGTAGTTTGTCAAAGAGATTTTGAAGATGTAATGACTCCGGCCTTTGTAACCAAACCGTTAGCTTACGTACTGTCCCCTTTGGGTGGGCCTTGCGCCCACGTACCCATCATGGCTTTCTATCGTGTTCGCCAATATTCGAACTCATAACCTTTCCCTTGAGTAAGACATAAGTTAAATATTATTATATATTTGTTCAAGGCTTTTTCGTCCTTCAGTTCCACAAATTCCTAATAAATTAAGCACTGAGGAAGTCATTCTGATACTAATTTATATATTTCTTAGATTTTTCTTCGGATAGCATAAATTGGATATAATCTAATTAGAAAAGGCCTGACTTGGTCCCTCTCAAAACGAAAAACAGGCAGGAAATTCAGAAGCTCTTCATCCCTCATTGCCTTGAAAACATCACAATGCTGCAGAGTCCAGCGATTGCACGAAGTGTGAGCTTTGGAATGAAAATCTCCCAAGCTATTGCAAATAACATTGGAGTATCTGCATTGATCATCTGATGATTTGTTCTCAGCAAGGATAAACTTGAGGCGATATGAAGCTCAAAATATAAATACTTATCCAGTGGTGATTCACTCTATAAAAATTTCTAAGCTTAACTAACATATCCGTTTTACACGCTACTACAAAGTTTGTTTTTTATGGCTTACATTGCACGTTGTAAAAGGTTCTTTACCGCATACCTTTGCATGTTGTAGGAAGCCATGCTGTAAATACTCATTTTTTATGGCATACAATACATGCCAACAAAAATGAATTGGATGCTGTTAATTCACTTTTAATGGCATGCTATTGCAAGCCATAAATACTCACCTCCTTTTATGGCACACAAGGCGTACATATGCATGCCATAAAAAAGCATACACTAAAGCAATATTTGCATTAATTTTAAATTGTTTATTGATGTGATGACCATCTAATCTATAATAATTAAAGAACAAAAATTATATATGAAATTTTTTTATCCTAGAACGCTTAGATATGCTAGAAAGTTCGACTAACGTGATACATTATCAAGTTCAAATTTTATGCGTTACCAAGTTTACGTTCTAGATTTCACTTTAACCAATTGACCTTATGTGCAGAATTAATCTAACTAAAGCAACAAGTCACTTTAATTAGTTGTCTAGGTGATTAATCATACAAGTCAATTAACCTATGTTGGAATGCCGCAATTTGTATATTATGCAAAGCAGTAAATAACAAATAATATGATAATAGAGAAACCCCAACGTGGGTAAAACTCCGGGATCAAGCCAGTTACCTCCACTATACCAATTCAGCAAGTATAAGTTATACCAAACTCCGTTCCCAATCAAACCTGCTGTTCCAATCTCACGATCTATTGCTGTAGATACTTCTAGCCTCTTGCTAGACTTCTTGATCTACCTCCTGCAGCTTAATCCGCTGTCCACTACAACCTCCTAGACCTTAGTTGATTGGACCACCAAGTGGAACACCAAGAACCGTCCATTTTTGTGCTTGTAACTGCGCCTCAATCCAATCCACCTCTCTCAATCCTCCAATGAGAGAGTCCCTTTCTCAATAGATTAAGGAAGTAAGGTGTTTTGGGTTATGTAGATTCAATGTTTTTTTCCCAAAACAATGGTTGCCAGATCACAAGATTGATGTAGATGAAATCTCCAATTAATTGCACCTTGGATCTTTTCAAAGATGTTATGAATATCTTTTGTAATGAAAGAATAATGTAGCAACCTCTTTAATTTCGTCCTAGGGCTGGAGTATTTATATTTGAAGGTGTCTAGGTGGTATGAGCCAAGTAAAATACCTCAAAAATGTGAAATAGGGTTTTTGCTGCATAGGAGTGTCGCTTGAGCAAGAGTCAGTGAGAAGTATTCTGCTTTTTTTCGCTCGAGCGAAATGCCAGCGAGAAGGGAGCGACAATGAGCAGTCATCAGTATTTTCATCATAACTTTCTCTTCAAATGTCCGATTGAGACGGTTCAAGTTGCGTTGGAAATATACCTGAAACGGTTACAATTTTCTAGAAATAGCCTTGTCCAAATTCCAACGTTTTCTTTGTGAAAAATGCATTTCGATTTATGAGTGAAAATCCGGAACATAATTTGTGCAGCTTTTTGATTTCCTTTAGACTTCCAATTGCATTCCGATGATCTTGTGTGATCTTCTTGGACATCTTGGACTCCTTCAACGACTCGAACACTAATTTACCTCATCTATACAAATTGTACCCTAAGTCTCTGACTTTTACACCAATGTTCAATTAAGTCCCTGACTTTTACAATTATATAATTTAGCTCGTTTTGTCTACAGAATTGCCAATTACACTTTTAGTCCTAACAATATACATTAACAAATATATAATAATATTTTCCATAGTTTCAATAAACAAAAATATTGAGTACAATTTAATAAAATACGTCAAAATATAGTGTGTCCAGATAATTCAAAGAACATCATTAGCCTGTGCAAAATTTTTGCCATTGCAATAAATGTTCCAACACGTGGAAACTTCATTATTCAATAGTTTTCTAGTAGGTTTCCTTAGCGGTCCAAAGATTCTTCTTCACCTACTAGAGGAAGTTTGCATATTTGTTCAAGACCATTTTGTCCTTCAGCTCCACAAATTCCTAATAAATTAAGCACCGAAGAAGTCATTCTGATATATACTAATTTATATATTTCTTATATTTTTCTTCGGATATAATAAATATTTGGCTAATATAGTGGGGTCCGCTACACAACTACGGTAGTTTTCTTTCATTTGGAGATTTTGTGGGAAAAAAGTAAGTCCAGGTATTCCTACTTTTACTTGCTCATCAGATTTCATTATCTTTCTTATTTGATCAAATGGAAGCAAGTGATCATTCAGTACATCTGTGAAAGGAGAGACAACTAGGAAATAAAATCGTTATTAAGAAAAAAAAATTGTTTGTTTCCAATGACAACATAAAATATGGAGAAATCAATGCTCAATTTAACTTACGACATTACATTGAGGAAACGGTGCAACCACAATAATTACTTGTGCCTTCCCACATAAGTTTCTATATATTGAAAATAAATTGTACAGCAGGAAAAATCGGTAGGCATTTTTTTCTTTTAGATCATTGATGGAAAAGAAGTGCTATTTCTTTCATGATTGGAAGATTGTCTCATCCATTATCATAAAGCACCGGCGTATTTATTTCACTTATTGGCGAATTGGTAATTTGAAAAGACGGGTTAAAAATGGAAATTCATTAAAAATCACTTTTTTGCATACTTTAAAAAGTTAAAACTAGGTCCATTAGGATGTAGGGCAAATTATTGAACTGATGGTCCAACTTTTTTTTTTTATGGTATCAATTCTTTCAGAGAACACAAAGTTCACAGCTAGTAATAAATCATAAAGAGATTGAGATAAATCTATATACACTGCAAATAATTGCAATTTATTAAAATTGGGAGCAAGGTGGATAGCAAAAAAAAATTAAGTAAAGCAAGATGGATAAGCAACAAAAAGTAAGTAAAGCAAAATGTACTAATAGTTTGAGAGTACTGCACCACCTAGAGGATTACATATTTCAGAGTCGATAGTTCCAAAAAGTTAGCATATTTGTCTTAGAAAATTTTTAAAACCAAAGTTAATGCACCATGCACTAGCTTTGCACATCGCATGTTGATCGTACTTATTCATGTAGTGATGTGCATATCTATCATTCTCATCATTTACTCTATTTGTAAAATTTAATAAGTTAGTCATGTAGTATTACAATGCTATTACGTGGCTAGCACATTAAAATCATTTTGTGATTATAAAATTTAGTGTAATGCAATGCATTCGTTATAATCGATTTAAAATTTTTTATAAAGTAGCCTGACTAATTCAAGTTCAGATATTAATGTTTCCTCTCCACATATTGTATTCAATAAATTACATTAGAAATACGTAAGAGGTTATGCACCATGCTCATACTTTGCACGCTGCACGTTGATCACACTTATTCTTTCTGGGAATTTACTTTGTTACATAATTTGACGTGCAACTTACTACATATGCAAAATAATGTATGTTAAAATGAGGAATGATAAAATCGTGCTCACACACAACCGTGCAACTTATGCTTAATTTTAAAAAGCTAATATATAAACCCATACACAGTTCCATTAACAAATTGAGTAGCAATAATGTGGTTTTCTGTTTTTCTAAATTTGGAAGTGGGAACAAATACTTTTGGAAAGAGAGGATGGAAGAAGAATGTCACCAGGGATCTGAAAGTTTGAAGGTATAGATTTTGCATTCTGGAAAATGTATTGAGGAATACGTGTATAGTAAATAATTGTACCAGGCCTTTTCGAATGTGAAGCCCAAATGAATGAAGGGCGATGATTACAAACATGTTGATTGTCATTTGTCAAGTAATGGGTGTTATAGGGTTGACGCAGTCAAAGAGTGTTGGCCACAACATGACGATGGAGAAAATCACGGTTGATTTGATGAAGGTATTCCCCGACATGTATGAGAAGCCATCTTCATGTGACAAGGTACATCTGATGAAAAAATTATTAATTTGAAGATGGTTGAAGGTGCTCCAGTTGTTGAACGTCTCATAAGCTAAATACAATTATTAGTTGTTTGAACACAATTTTGATTAAATTAAATGATGCGGTATGTGCCCTAATTATATTAGCATCACTGGCAACTATTTGAGAGCTTAGGCGAGCTGTGGTTACAAATTCTATAGGTAATGGAAAATTGAAATGCAATGATGTTCAATACTATTCTTGTTGAGGTAGTTTGTCAAAGAGATTTTGAAGATGTAACGACTCAGGTCTTTGTAACCGAGCCGTTAGCTTACCTACTGTCCGCTTTGGGTGGGCCTTGTGCCCACGTACCCATCATGGCTTTCTATCGCGTTCGCCAATATTCGAACTCATAACCTTTCCCTTGAGTAAGACTTAAGTTAAATCCTGGTACCAAAATGATACGATTTAGTCTCCTAACTTTAGATTGCTTCCATTTTAATCCATTTTTTGCTCCTTTCATCCAACCCACCATTTTGCATCGAGTTTCTCCTACAAGTGAAATATATACTAAACTAAGCCATAATTCATTTAAATGAATAACAATTAATTTAATCTAATGGCTTAGATAAGTGTACAAAATATAATTCGCATTCTACTTTGGAAAAAAGCAAAGCGTTGGTCACTGAACATTCTCATTTGGATCCTAAGAGATCCAAATTCAAAAGAAATTAGCTTACAGAGTAATCGGATGTGAAATCTTTGCTCAATAATCATCTCAACAAGAAATTGGAATTTGGCATTCTTTTGACATTCTTTGACTTTGTTCTCCCGGTCAGCAAGGTGTACTTGTATCTTAATAAGCCTTGGGAGAAATTAGTGGATGAGATTACTTTGACAGAAAGGGAAAACTGATCGATGTCCACCTTTAGTAAGATGCTGTGCAACATCATGACCAACACGCTGAATGCAAGATCTATGTCCAACGAGCTTCTTCACTTTAGAAAAAAGTGAAGTGTTCGGAGAAACTGTGCGCAGAACTTCTAAAAGAGGTAAAGGATGGAGAAAAAGTCGATCAAGTATAAGAACTTGACTAAAATGCTTCAGTTCTTGTAGCTAACAAGGCTAAGCTTAGAAGATTAGCTAATATAAACACCATGTTAAGTAGAGGTAGAATGAAATTAGGAAACAGAATTAGACCGCCTGGAACATACCATGCTAGCGCATGGTTAAAATCGTTGTGATCGTACTGTTCAACATTTTTCTTGGTGAAATGATTTAAGGACACCTTGCAATCGCAACCCTCAATACTTACAATCAAGGTTCAACATTTTCACAAAATTCAAATTGGTCCCTCAAATTTTATTCTGGTTTAGCTCGAGTCTTTCCTTATTTTACTGTAGGCCATTCATCTATAAATTACTACATTTTGATCCTCATCATCTACAATCATTCGTAAGTGATCTTTAGCAAGCATTGAGAATTTTTAATATAGTCCTTAAACTTTTCAAATGTTAGATTTAGCATACTGAAACTTGTGAATTGCTTCCAAGTGATTTCTTTATTCTTCTAATTGATCACGTGTAATCCGATTGATCATCTATTACTTTGAATGAACTTTAATTAAGATGATCTTCGTGTCAATTGCTCGAATTCGGGTTTTCTCCTACATTTAATTATGTTCACACAAAATGAGGTAGAATATCCGCTCAATTTTAGAATCCCAAATGAGTATAGAGAATACACTTATGAAATACTATCAAACTTGAACTCTTATTCAGTCCAAGCTAAATTATCTACTTATATTAAGAGCAAATAAACATAAATATCAATTCGTTATATAACTTGCCGAACTCGAATCAAGCATTTAAACGGTTTGAGCAATTTGTTAAAACACTCATAAGTAATGCTACCAAAATGAATTCTCACTTATTCAGTGCTCCACTAATGTGTATGCATATCCAATCTAATCTTCATGGACCCCACAGTTGGTCATTTAACAACCGTCATTGGTAAAATATTTCTTTTCTCCCTCGTTGGATGCGCGCCTCAAACTTGTTCTTTAATCTCTCACTTGGAGTGTTTATTCTAAGGTTGATTTCATGACACTCATCCATTTTCCCTCATGTTTGGTTGGATTTTACCAATGAAATCCACCATCCAATTTTACCTGAATTTTAATGTCTAACCTCCAGGATTAGACTAGGTTAATCAACCTCAATGTAAATATAGATCCCCAAATTAAGTGTCCAAGGCTAAGCTACAAAGTAGTGAATCTTCTATTTTATGCACTTGCTTGAATCATATTTGCTTACAGATATGTTTTTATATATATTTTGTTGTTTTACTTGTAGTTGCCATTTCGTTCAAACATTAATTTATCAATGCTAGCTAGCTTGCTTTTTCCTATGATTTTCTTATCTTCACTCCAGAGTTAGCACTACCCAATATCGATTTTTGACTTGTTATACTTAACGATGTAAAATGCTTCTTCCTATAGTTCTATCTCTTTTTCTTGGACTAGTGTCATACCTTTTATTGGATCGAATAGTTGGGATCAAACCCTAATTTATGGTTAATATCTTGGTTCAATTTGTTGGCCAAAAAGACTTTCCACAAATATTCAACAAGCAAAGAATTAATACATCTAAATAGTTTTCAACACTTGGTCAACCACCCCAAATTTCATAAATAGCCTTACAATCTCACATAGATAAGTATCAAATTAGATAAAGTGGTATCACTTAATAATAATTCATGAATAAAAAAATTTTCCACTAATTTCATAAGTAGCCTTATAATATTGCCTTCTAATATTGTGCGTAGGAAAAATAGAAATGTTGAACAATTAAAGTTCTTGAGTTAGGTTGTTTGTGTGTGTAAAGAAAGAGTACATTATGAGAATCTTTGCTGCCTATTCATTTTCAGGATTTTGGCTACACATCTCATAATTATAATTGTGTTGGCTCATTGTTATTTAATAGTGGACTCTATTCACCCAGAGTACGCCTGCCATAAGACCTTAATGTATTCACATGTCAAATATGGTTTTTCCTTTCACGATTATTGATGGAAGTTCTCATCATAGTTCTCTCCCAAAAATTAAAAATATTAATGAAAAAAATCAATAAGTGCCTAAAGTAGAGTTCCCAAAACAAGTAAGGGAAAAATAGACCACTATAAATATTGCTTTTTAGAGTGAATCTTATCCTTTAAAAATTCTTTGCCCGAATAACCTTGAATACTTTGATATTGATTAACTAAAATTATGTAGAATCTTATTCGCACCCAAATACACTTGTTGATTTGCTACAATACCGAGTATATGGGCATCAAATATATTTGTCGATTCGCTAGGAACACCCAATAATTAGATTTTAGGAATTGTCAAATTTTTATTCATAAACAACAAAGCAAAATGACAAACTATGAAGTGTTTGAATAAGTTAGTGATATAGTATTGCAACGTGAATATGTATCTAGTACATTGAAATCCATTTAAAATTTTATGTAATGAATACATTCATATATTGGAGTTAAAACTTTGACAAAGTGACCTGATCAATTCTGTTGTGTACCTATTAATGTTTTCTCTATACAAATTGTATTAGGCAAATTTCATTAGAAGTATCAAGCACATGGTTTGCACGTTGCAATTGCACGGTCATACTTCTTCTTGTAGTTATGTTTCTATTTATCATTCACAGAATTTACCTTTTTACATAATATGTCATGAAACTGCACATGCAAATGAATATATGCTAAAAGAAGCAATCATAAAATCGAGTTCATAAGGAGTTGAAAAGTCGAGAGATACTAATTATTAATCAAGATTCCAAAACCACAATCATAAACTGAAAATAAAGTGCAAGAAATATAAAATGAACATAGATATTTTTTCTGGCCGAAGCCCCACAGGTTCGGCGACAACTTTTAATGCCTAATCCCCTGTTAAGCATCCATTGAAATGGATAAAGCTCGGTTGCACAATAAACCCCCAAAATCAGGCAGCAACTATACAACAATGTTCCAGAATATTACAAAATAATAAGTCACAAAGACTTATCTTATGAAGAACAACATAACTGGTCACTATTCCACAAAGGAATCTCACTGAATCACAAAGATTTCTCTAATGATCGAAAATGCCCTCTCCAGAATCACAGAATCATGTGCTTATTTCACAGTATATCACTTTCCACCAAGGAATTGGACACAAGATCACGAAGATCTCACAAAAATTGGGCCTATCAACATGAATCATGCGGATTCAAATAATACACTGAACCACAGTACACTGACACAAGTAAATGGAGTAATACTTCATCATCCCTCAAGTATTTCTCTAAGAATCACTCAAATATTGGACTCAGATTCATGAAGAAAACGGAGTTCACCCGTAGAGTAGAAGAGAGAAAGAAGCAACTTGAAACCCTAGAAGAAAAGTCTTTCGCTCAATAATGTGAATAGCTGCCCAAAAATCTGATGGTTAAGTAGATAGAAGGATCTAGAATCAAATCAAATGGTCAGGAAATCACCATGCGTCACAATCCAGATGAAGAGCTCCATTAATAAAGTGTTATTCCAAAAACACGTTTTCTCCTTTTTCTAATTGTGGAAGCACACTTTTGAAGGCAGCAGGTCACCGGTTCAATTCGCAACAAGAGTCTCGCAATTTATGTTTGTTTTGACAAAAGATAATATATGAAGACATTCACAGATCTATTACATAAATGGAATAGAAATAGTCACAGTTGCGAATTCCTAAATTTGGAGTAGATGAAATCATTTTTTTATGGAGATAGCAACAGGTAGGCCACTAGCTCACATTTTTTAATTTTCTTGTTTTGGCAAAGTTTTAAGTTTAATTTCATAGAAATTCATTTTTCTTGGAGATATTTATGGGGAATCTTCGAGTTATTGTATTCTACTCAATTTTTTTTATTTTAAGCTTTCATTGATAAGGGATTTACTGAGAGATTGAAATGTGTTTACAGGTAAGTTAATTGAGTTTCAATATCTTCAATTCTTATGGCCACCATATGATGTATGTAGATATGATCTGATATATAACAATCATGCTGATCTCATCATGATGATCCTGCAACCTGCATCTTTATATGTTATCTCTGGAAGAATTATAATTCTTTTTTTTTTTGCAAATCTTATCTCATCTACTCTGTATGGCGAAAATTTTATGGAGTAATGGTATAGAGAAATTATGGTCCTTAGTTTGTTCAACAATGGTTGTCTAGTTTGTACAACAATGGTTGGCCTATGATGACACTGTAAGGAGCACAGAGATGTATCACTACGAACTCAGCCGTTGTATACATTTTTTGCTGGAATTTCCCTACCACTAGGCAAGGGTTATTTGACATTGGGTTTCATAGGTATGCCATTAAGGATCGGCAAAGCACAGTTGAAGAGCTTGAACAACCTTTTGGGTATTCTAATTCTCTACATCATATTTGAGCACAATTTTTTTAATGTATTGCCAGTTCCCACCAAAGTTTTGTGACAGTTGCCGCATTGCAGAAATTGTGATGGGAAGGAAGATTGAATAAGGAGTTGGGACAATACAAGTTCATTCTCTTGGAAATTCTTATTGTCATAGGGATAATAATGGGGATTCTTTGAGTTATTATTTTCTATTAAAAAATTTGATTTTAGGTTGTTATTGATATGAGATTTAATGGAAGATCTAAACGTGTATATTGATAGTTAACTGAGATTTAATGGAAGATCTTTTTTGTTAACTTTGGGAAGCATTTTGTTGGCATTTTGTGGGGATGGATTTATAGATGAGTCTCCTGCGATGATTGTGCCTGTATGGATTGAGCTGCCGAAACTCCCAACAGAATTCTGGAAGGAATAAAGAATTTTCAGGGGCTTTCTTGCTTCAACATGTAAGTGAAATGCTTGGGGTACTAAAGCTAGCGGTGGTGGCCAAAACTCATAATTTGACAGGTTCGTATAAAATTTATGTTCCCTCATAATAGTAAACACTGCCCTTTAGTGCTTCAACGGTATATTGATATTTTCTTTGTATATATTGAATTGGCCAAATTACATTAGAAATAGGAAAGAAGTTAGGTTATACCCCATGAACCTACTTCGCACATTGATCGTACATATTGTGTAGTTATATGGTGGTTTATCATTCTTAGAATTTACTTTGTTACAAAAATTGTAATGCGAGTATGTACTCATAAATGAAAATTTGTTAAAACAGCCAACTATAAACTTGTGCTCATCATAGTGCAATTTACGATAATCTTCTAATGTTTTTATTTTTCAATCTATATATGGCTATTTGTATAATGTAATAAACTGTGATGTTGTATTACAACGCTATTATATAGACAATGCATTAAGAGTTTGATAAAGTAACCTCACAAATTCTATTGTTTACATATTAATGTTTTCTCTAATTGCATTATCCAAATTGCACCATGCACATGCTTTGCACGACACATGTCCGTGACAATTCTTCATTTAATTATGTGCCTAGTTATCATTCTCAGAATTTACAATGTTATGAAAATGCCATGGAACTAAACATGCAAAACAATACATGTTACAACAAGCAATCATAAACTCATGCTTATAAACAATCGTGTGATATATGCTATGCATTCGTATGTCAAACAGATTTCTTTCCTAAAAGAATAATTGATTTTTTCTCAAAAAAAATTAAAATATTAGCAAAATTTTTAACACTTACCGAATGTTGAGCAGCCAAAGCAGATGAGGGAAAAATATAGACTGCTACAAAGATTACTTTTTATGCAGTGAATCTTATCCTGCAGTGAATCTTATCCTTCCAAATTCTTGCTTGACACCTACTTTAACATTGATGCATTGAAATTATGCCGTATATGATTAACACTCATTGTTTCGCTAGAGTACCTTGTAATTTGGCACCAAATATTTGTTGATTATTCAGGGATACTAAATAATTAAAAGATTTTTTGCCATCGCTCACCACAATTTGCTCTTGATTGGTCTTCAATTGATGACTTGCGCCTCGGCCCTTACAATTCCTCAATTTTTGGAATCTTCATATCTCAAAAGTTGTCCTTCCCTACTCACCTTACAGGGATGGCTACTATGCATTCTTCAGCCTGAAGCGTAGGTTGTGTTGGTAGAATCAACATATGTTTGATTAAGTTCTTGTTTGGCCCCCATTCAAAATTATAATTCACTTTTCTCTCTCTTCTTATCAGCCACACATTCTCTAACAAAATAATGTTACACGTAATCTCAAAACTATTTCTTGTTTTTTAACCACACATTCTTCAAAAAAAAAATACTATTTCAACCATTAAAATTTCAAATAATGGGGGCCAAATGGGGGCTAAACTATTTTACCGGGTTAGGGAATCTGAGTGTAGGGCTGATGATGCTGAAAAGGTATATGATTTGAAACCTATACCTGTACATCATGATCTACTTCCCTTCACACATAGGGAGTCAGTGGGATTTTGGGTGTTCATATTCATACATGGAGCCTAAAGTCAGAAAAGGACTTTTTAAATATATGGGCTTTGCTATTAGCATTGCAAATTGATTATAATCTAATTAGAAAAGGCCTGACCTGATCCCTATCAAAAGGAACAATGTCAGTGAGGAAATTCAGAAGCTCTTCATTCCTCATTGCCTTGACAACATCAAAACACCCAGAGTTCGGCGATTGCACGAAGTGTGAGCTCCAGAATGAAAATCTCACAAGCTATTGCAAATAATATTGGAGTATCTGCATTGATCATCTCATAATATGTTCTCAGGAAGGATAAACTTGAGACGTTATGACTCCAATCACGATTCAATCTATAAAAATTTCTAAGCTTAACTAACATATCCGTTTTACTAACTACTACAAAGTTTGCTTTTTACGGCTTACATTGCACGTTGTAAAAGGTTCTTTATGGCATACTTTTGCATGCTGTAGGAAGCAATGCCGTAAATACTCATGTTTTTTTATGGCACACAATACATGCAGTAAAAAGTGAATTGGATGCTGTTAATTCACTTTTTATGGCATGCTATTGCAAGCCATATGAAATAAATACTCACCTCCTTTTATGGCACACAAAGTATACATAGGCACGCCACAAAAAACATACATTAAAGCAGTGTTTACATTTTTAAATTGTTTATTGATGTGATTACCATCAAACCTATAATAATTAAAGAACAAAAATTGAATACATTAACACACATATATAATCATATTTTCTAGAGTTTCAATAAACAAAAATATTGAGTTCAATTTAATAAAATATGTCAAAATATAGTGTGTGTCCAAATAATTCAATGAACATCATTAGCCTACTCAAAAAGTTTGCCATTGCACTAAATGTTCCAACACGTGGAAACTTCATTATTCAATGGTTTTCAAGTAGGTTTCCTCAGCGGTCCAAAGATTCTTCTTCACCTACCAGAGGAAGTTTGTATATTTGTTCAAGGCCTTTTCGTCCTTCAGCTCCACAAATTCCTAACAAATTAAGCACCGAGGAAGACATTCTGATACTAATTTATATATTTCTTTGATTTTTCTTCGGATAGCATAAATTGGATATAGTCTAATTAGAAAAGGCCTGACTTGGTCCCTATCAAAAGGAACAATGTCAGGTAGGAAATTCAGAAGCTCTTCATCCCACATTGCCTTGAAAACATCACAACGCTGCAGAGTCCAGCGATTGCACGAAGTGTGAGCTCCGGAATGAAAATCTCACAAGCTATTTCAAATAACATTGGAGTATCTGCATTGATCATCTGATGATATGTTCTCAGCAAGGATAAACTTGAGATGGTATGAAGCTCAAAATATAAATACTTATCCAGTGGTGATTCAATCGATAAAAATTTCTAAGCTTAACTAACATATCCGTTTTACACGCTACTACAAAGTTTGCTTTTTATGACTTACATTGCACGTTGTAAAAGGTTCTTTACCGCATACCTTTGCATGTTGTAGGAAGCCATGCCGTAAATACTCATTATTTTATGGCATACAATACATGCCAACAAAAATGAATTGGATGTTGTTAATTCACTTTTAATAGCATGCTATTGCAAGCCATAAATACTCACCTCATTTTATGGCACGCAAGGCGTACATATGCATGCCATAAAAAAGCATACACTAAAGCAATATTTACATTAATTTTAAATTGTTTATTGATGCGATGACCATCAAATCTATAATAATTAAAGAACAAAAATTATATATGAAAAAAGTTTGACCCAGAATGCTTAGATATGCTAGAAAGTTCGACTAACATGATACAGTATCAAGTTCAAATTTTATGCGTTACCAAGTTTACGTTCTAGATTTCACTTTAACCAATTTGACCTAACGTGCGTAATTAATCTAACTAAATTAACAAGTCACTTTAATTAGTTGTCTAGGTGATTAATTATACAAGTCAATTAACCTATGTTGAAATGCCGCAATTTGTATATTATGCAAAGCAGTAAATAACAAATAATTTAATAATAGAGAAACCCCAACGTGGGTAAAACTCCGGGATCAAGCCAGTTACCTCCACTATACCAATTCAGCAAGTATAAGTTATACCAAACTCCGTACCCAATCAGACCCGCTGTTCCAGTCTCACGATCTACTGCTGTAGATACTTCTGGCCTCTTGCTAGACTTCCTAATCTATCTCCTGCAGCCTAATCTACTGTCCACTTCAACCTCCTGGTCCTTAGTTGATTGTATCACCAAGTGGAACACCAAGAATCATCCGTTTTTGTGCTTGTAACTGCGCCTCAATCAACCTTTCTCAATCCTTCAATGAGAGAGTCCCTTTCTCAATAAATTAAGGAAGTAAGGTGTTTTGGGTTATGTAGATTCAATGTTTTTACCCAAAACAATGGTTGCCGAATCACAAGATTGATGTAGATGAAATCTCCAATTAATTGCACCTCGGATCTTTTCAAAGATGTTATGAATATCTTTTGCAATGAAAGAATAATGTAGCAACCTCTTTAATTTCGTCCTTGGGCTGGAGTATTTATATTTGAAGGTGTCTAGGTGGAATAGGCCGAGTAAAACACCTCAAAAATGTGAAATAGGGTTTTTTTTTCGCATAGGAGTGTCGCTTAAGCGAGAGGTATTCTGCATTTTTTCGCTCGAGCGAAATGCGAGTGAGAAGGGAACGACAGTGAGCAGTTGTTAGTATTTTCATCATAACTTTCTCTTTCAATGTCCGATTGAGGTGATTCAAGTTGTGTTGGAAATATAACTGAAATGGATACAATTCTTCTAGAGGTAGCCTTGTCCAAATTCCAACTTTTTCTATGTGAAAAATGCATTGCAAGTTATGAGTGAAAATCCAGAACATAATTTGTGCAGCATTTTGATTTCCTTTAGACTTCCAATTGCATTCTGATGATCTTGTGTGATCTTCTTAGACATCTTGGACTCCTTCAATGACTCGAATACAAATTTACCTCATCTATACAAATTGCACCCTAAGTTTCTGTCTTTTACACCAATGTTCAATTAAGTCCCTGACTTTTACAATTATACAATTTAGCTCGTTTTGTCCACAGAATCGCCAATTACACTTTTAGACCTAGCAATATACAATAACACATATATAATAATATTTTCCATAGTTTCAATAAATAAAAATATTGAGTACAATTTAATAAAATACGTCAAAATATAGTGTGTGTCCAAATAATTCAAAGAACATCATTAGCCTGGTCAAAGTTTTTGCCATTGCACTAAATGTTCCAACATGTGGAAACTTTATTATTCAATAGTTTTCTAGTAGGTTTCCTCAGTGGTCCAAAGATTCTTCTTCACCTACTAGAGGAAGTTTGCATATTTGTTCAAGGCCATTTCGTCCTTCAGCTCCACAAATTCCTATTAAATTAAGCACCGAAGAAGTCATTCTGATATATACTAATTTATATATTTCTTATATTTTTCTTCGGATATAATAAATTTTTGGCTAATATAGTGGGGTCCGCTACACAACTACGGTAGTTTTCTTTCATTTGGAGATTTTGTGGGAAAAAAGTAAGTCTAGGTATTCCTACTTTTACTTGCTCATCAGATTTCATTATCTTTCTTATTTGATCAAATGGAAGCAAGTGATCGTTCAGTACATCTGCGAAAGGAGAGACAACTAGGAAATAAAATCGTTATTAAGAAAAAAAAATTGTTTGTTTCCAATGACAACATAAAATATGGAGAAATCAATGCTCAATTTAATTTGCGGCATTACATTGAGGAAACGGTACAACCACAATAATTACTTGTGCCTTCCCACATAAGTTTCTATATATTGAAAATAAATTGTATAGCAGGAAAAATCGGTAGGAATTTTTTTCTTTTGGATCATTGATGGGAAAGAAGTGCTATTTCTTTCATGATTGGAAGATTGTCTCATCCATTATCATAAAGCACCAGCGTATTTATCTCACTTATTGGCGAATTGGTAATTTGAAAAGACGGGTTAAAAATGGAAATTCATTAAAAATCACTTTTTCGCATACTTTAAAAAGTTAAAATGCATCACCAAACTTCAGACCAGGTCCATTAGGATGTAGGGCAAATTATTGAACTGATGGTCTAACTTTTTTTTTTTTTTTTTATGGTATCAATTCTTTCAGAGAACTCAAAGTTCACAGCTAGTAATAAATCATAAAGAGATTGAGATAAATCTATATACACTACAAATAATTGCAATTTATTAAAATTGGGAGCAAGGTGGATAGCAAAAAAAATTAAGTAAAGCAAGATGGATAAGCAACAAAAAGTAAGTAAAGGAAAATGTACTAATAGTTTTAGAGTACTGCACCACCTAATGGATTACATATTTCAGAGTCGATAGTTCCAAAAAGTTAGCATATTTTGTCTTAGAAAATCTTTAAAACCAAAGTTAATGCACCATGCACAAGCTTTGCACATCGCATGTTGATCGTACTTATTCATGTAGTTATGTGCATATCTATCATTCTCATCATTTACTCTATTTGTAAAATTTAATAAGTTAGTCATGTAGTATTACAATGCTATTACGTGGCTAGCACATTAAAATCATTTTGTGATTATACAATTTAATGTAATACAATGCATTCGTTATAAATGATTTTAAAATTTTATAAAGTAACCTGACTAATTCAAGTTCAGATATTAATGTTTCCTCTCCACATATTGTATTCAATAAATTACATTAGAAATACGTAAGAGGTTATGCACCAAGCTCATGCCTTGCACGCTACACGTTGATCACACTTATTCATTCTGGGAATTTACTTTGTTACATAATTTGACATGCAACTTGCGACACATGCAAAATAATGCATGTTAAAATGGGGAATGATGAAATCATGCTCACACACAACCGTGCAACTTATGCTTAATTTTAAAAGGCTAATATATATACACTTACACAGTTCCATTAACAAATTGAGTAGCAATAAACGTGGTTTTCTGTTTTAACAAATTGAGTAGCAATAAACGTGGTTTTCTGTTTTTGTAAATTTGGTAATGGGAACAAATATTTTTGGAAAGAGAGGATGGAAGAAGAATGTCACCAGGGATCTGAAAGTTTGATGGTATAGATTTTGCATTCTGGAAAATGTATTGAGGATTACGTGTATAGTAAAAAATTGTACCAGGCCTTTTCGAATGTGATGCCCAAAGAATGAAGGGCGATGATTGCAAACACGTTGATTGTCATTTGTCAAGTAATGGGTGTTATAGGGTTGACACAGTCGAAGAGTGTTGGCCACAACATGACGATGGAGAAAAGCACGGTTGATTTGACGAAGGTATTGTCCGACATATATGAGAAGCCATCTTCATGCGACAAGGTACATGTGATGAAAAAATTATTAATTTGAAGATGGTTGAAGGTGCTCCAGTTGTTGAACGTCTCACAAGCTAAATAAAATTATTAGTTGTTTGAACACAATTTTGATTAAATTTAATGATGCGGTATGTGCCCTAATTATATTAGCATCATAACTGGCAACTAGTTGAGAGCTTAGGCGAGCTAAGGTTAAAAATTCTATAGGCAATGGAAAATTGAAATGCAATGATGTTCAATACTATTCTTGTTGAGGTAGTTTGTCAAAGAGATTTTGAAGATGTAACGACTCAAGTCTTTGTAACCGAGCCGTTAGCTTACCTACTGTCCGCTTTGGGTGGGCCTTGTGCCCACGTACCCATCATGGCTTTCTATTGCGTTCGCCAATATTCGAACTCATAACCTTTCCCTTGAGTAAGACTTAAGTTAAATCCTGGTACCAAAATGATACGATTTAGTCTCCTAACTTTAGATTGCTTCCATTTTAATCCATTTTTTGCTCCTTTCATCCAACCCACCATTTTGCATCGAGTTTCTCCTACAAGTGAAATATATACTAAACTAAGCCATAATTCATTTAAATGAATAACAATTAATTTAATCTAATGGCTTAGATAAGTGTACAAAATATAATTCGCATTCTACTTTGGAAAAAAGCAAAGCGTTGGTCACTGAACATTCTCATTTGGATCCTAAGAGATCCAAATTCAAAAGAAATTAGCTTACAGAGTAATCGGATGTGAAATCTTTGCTCAATAATCATCTCAACAAGAAATTGGACTTTGGCATTCTTTTGACATTCTTTGACTTTGTTCTCCCGGTCAGCAAGGTGTATTTATATCTTAATAAGCCTTGGGAGAAATTAGTGGAGGAGATTACTTTGATAGAAAGGGAAAACTGATCGATGTCCACCTTTAGTAAGATGCTGTGCTACATCATGACCAACACGCTGAATGCAAGATCTATGTCCAATGAGCTTCTTCACTTGAGAAAAAGTGAAGTGTTTGGAGAAACTATGCGCAGAACTTCTAAAAGAGGTAAAGGATGGAGAAAAAGTCGATCAAGTATAAGAACTTGACTAAAATGCTTCAGTTCTTGTAGCTAACAAGGCTAAGCTTAGAAGATTAGCTAATATAAAGACCATGTTAAGTAGAGGTAGAATGAAATTAGGAAACAGAATTAGACTGCCTAGACCATACCATGCCATCGCATGGTTAAAATCGTTATGATCGTACTGTACAACATTTTTCTTGGTGAAATGATTTAAGGACGCCTTGCAATCACCACCCTCAATACTTACAATCAAGGTTCAACATTTTCACAAAATTCAAATTGGTCCCTCAAATTTTGTTCTGGTTTAGCTCGAGTCTTTCCTTATTTTATTGTAGGACTTTCATCTATAAATTTCTACATTTTGATCCTCATCATCTACAATCACTCGTAAGTGATCTTTAGAAAGTATTGAGAATTTTTAATATAGTCCTTAAACTTTTCAAATGTTAGATTTAGCATACAGAAACTTGTGAATTGCTTCCAAGTGCTTTCTTTATTCTTCTAATTGATCACGTGTAATCCGATTGATCATCTATTACTTTGAATCAACTTTAATTAAGATGATCTTCGCGCCAATTGCTCGAATTCGGGTTTTCTCCTACATTAAATTATGTTCACACAAAATGAGATAGAATATCTGCTCAATTTTAGAATCCCAAATGAGTGTATAGAAAACACTTAGCAAATACTATCAAACTTGAACTCTTATTCAGTCCAAGCTCAATTATCTAGTTATATTAAGAGCAAATAAACATAAATATCAATTCGTTATATAACTTGCCGAACTCGAATCAAGTATTTAAATTATTTGAGCAATTTGTAAAAACACTCATAAGTAATGCTACCAAATTGAATTCTCACTTATTCAATGCTCCACCAATGTGTATGCATATCCAATCTAATCTTTATGGACCCCACGGTTGGTCATTTAACAACCCTCATTGGTAAAATATTTCTTTTCTCCCTCGTTGGACGTGCACCCTCAAACTTGTTCTTTAATCTCTCAATTGGAGTGTTTATTCTAAGGTTGATTTCATGACACTCATCCATTTTCCCTCATGTTTGGTTGGATATTACCAATGAAATCCACTATCCGATTTTACCTTAATTTTAATGTCTAACCTCCAGGATTAGACTAGGTTAATCAACCTCAGTATAAATATAGATCCCCAAATTAAGTGTCCAAGTCTAACCTACAAAGTAGTGAATCTTCTATTTTATGCACTTGCTTGAATCATAATTGCTTACAGATATGTTTTTATATATATTTTGCGGTTTTACTTGTAGTTGCCATTTCGTTCAAATATTAATTTATCAATGCTAGCTAGCTTACTTTTTCCTATGATTTTCTTATCTTCACTCCAGAGTTGGTAGCACTACCCAATATCGAATTTTGACTTGTTATACTTAACGATGTAAAATGCTTCTTCCTATAATTCGATCTCTTTTTCTTGGACTAGTGTCATACCTTTTATTGGATCGAATAGTAGGGATCAAACCCTAATTTATGGTTAATACCTTGGTTCAATTTGTTGGCCAAAAAGACTTTACACAAATATTTAACAAGCAAAGAATTAATTCATCTAAATAGTTTTCAACACTTGGTCAACCACCCCAAATTTCATAAATAGCCTTACAATCTCACATAGATAAGTATCAAATTAGTTAAAGTGGTATCACTTAATAATAATTCATGAATCCAAAAATTTTCCGCTAATTTCATAATTAGCCTTATAATATTGCCTTCTAATATTGTGCGCAGGATAAATAGAAATGTTGAACAATTAAAGTTCTTGAGTTAGGTTGTTTGTGTGTGTAAAGAAAGAGTACATTATGAGAATATTTGCTGCCTATTCATTTTCAGGATTTTGGCTACACATCTCATAATTATAATTGTATTGGCTCATTGTTATTTAATAGTGGATTCTATTCACCTAGAGTACGCCTGCCATAAGACCTTAATAGTGGATTCTATTCACATGTCAAATATGGTTTTTCCTTAACGATTATTGATGGAAGTTCTCATCATAGTTCTCTCCCAAAAATTAAAAATATTGATGAAAAAAATCTATAAGTGCCTAAAGTAGAGTTCCCAAAACAAGTAAGGGAAAAATAGACCACTATAAATATTGCTTTTTAGAGTGAATCTTATCCTTTAAAAATTCTTTGCCTGAATAACCTTGAATACTTTGATATCGATTCACTAAAATTATGTAGAATCTTATTCGCACCCAAATACACTTGGTTGATTTGCTACAATACCGAGTATATGGGCATCAAATATATTTGTCGATTCGCTAGGAACACCCAATAATTAGATTTTAGAAATTCTCAAATTTTTATTCATAAACAACAAAGCAAAATGACAAACTATAAAGTGTTCGAATAAGTTAGTGATATAGTAATGCAACGTGAATATATATCTAGTACATTGAAATCCATTTAAAATTTTATGTAATGAATACATTCATATATTGGAGTTAAAACTTTGAAAAAGTGACCTGATCAATTCTGTTGTGTACCTAAAACTTTGAAAAAGTGTCCTGATCAATTCTGTTGTGTACCTATTAATGTTTTCTCTATACAAATTGTATTAGCCAAATTTCATTAGAAGTATCAAGCACATGGTTTGCACGTTGCAATTGCACGGTCATACTTCTTCTTGTAGTTATGTTTCTATTTATCATTCACAGAATTTACCTTTTTTACATAATATGTCATGAAACTGCACATGCAAATGAATATATGCTAAAACAAGCAATCATAAAATCGAGTTCATAAGGAGTTGAAAAGTCGAGAGATACTAATTATTAATCAAGATTCCAAAACCACAATCATAAACTGAAAATAAAGTGAAAGAAATATAAAATGAACACAGAGATTTTTTCCGGCCGAAGCCTCACAGGTTCGGCGACAACTTTTAATGCCTAATCCCCTGTTAAGCATCCATTGAAATGGATAAAGCTCGGTTGCACAATAAACCCCTAAAATCAGGCAGCAAATATACAACAATGTTCCAGAATATTACAAAATAATAAGTCACAAAGACTTATCTTATGAAGAACAATAGAACCGGTCACTATTCCACAAAGGAATCTCACCGAATTACAAAGATTTCTCTAATGATCAAAAATGCCCTCTCCAGAATCACAGAAATGAGTGCTTATTTCACAGTATATCACTTTCCACCAAGGAACCGGACACAGGATCACGAAGATCTCACAGAAATTGGGCCTATCAACATGAATCACGCGGATTCAAATAATACACTGAAACAAAGTACACTAACACAAGTAAATAGAGTAATACTTCATCATCCCTCAAGTATTTCTCTAAGAATCACTCAAATATTGGACTCGGATTCATGAAGAAAATGGAGTTCACCTGTAGAGAAGAAGAGAGAAAGAAGCGACTTGAAACCCTAGAAGAAAAGTCTTTCGCTCAATAATGTGAATAGTTGCCTAAAAATCTGATGGTTAAGTAGATAGAAGGATCTAGAATCAAATCAAATGGTCAGGAAATCACCATGCGTCACAATCCAGATGAAGAGCTCCATTAATAAAGTGTTATTCCAAAAACACGTTTTCTCCTTTTTCTAATTTTGGAAGCACACTTCTGAAGGCAGCAGGTCAAGGGTTCAATTCACAACAAGAGTCTCGCAATTTATGTTTGTTTTGACAAAAGATAATATATGAAGACATTCACAGATCTATTATATAAGTGGAATAGAAATAGTCACAGTTGCGAATTTCTAAATTTGGAGTAGATGAAATCGTTTTTTTATGGAGATAGCAACAGGTAGACCACTAGCTCACATTTTTTAATTTTCTTGTTTTGGCAAAGTTTTAAGTTTATTTTCTTAGAAATTCATTTTTCTTGGAGATATTTATGGGGAATCTTCGAGTTATTGTATTCTACTCAAATTTTTTTATTTTAAGCTTTCATTGATAAGGGATTTACTGAGAGATTGAAATTTGTTTATTGGTAAGTTAATTGAGTTTCAATAGCTTCAATTCTTATGGCCACCATATGATGTATGTAGATATGATCTGATATATAACAATCATGCTGATCTCATCATGATGATGCTGCAACCTGCATCTTTATATGTTATCTCTGGAAGAATTATAATTCTTTTTTCTTTGCAAATCTTATCTCATCTACTCTGTATGGCGAAAATTTTATGGAGTAATGGTATACAGAAATTATGGTCCTTAGTTTGTTCAACAATGGTTGGCCTATGATGACACTGTAAGGAGCACGGAGATGTATCACTACAAACTCAGCCGTTGTATACATTTTTTGCTGGAATTTCCCTACCACTAGGCAAGGGTTATTTGGCATTGGGTTTCATAGGTATGCCATTGAGGATCGGCAAAGCATAGTTGAAGAGCTTGAACAGCCTTCTGGGTATTCTAATTCTCTCCATCATATTTGAGCACAATTTATTTAATGTATTGGCAGTTCCCACCAAAGTTTTATGATGGTTGCGACGTTGCAGAAATTTTGATGGGAAGGAAGATTGAATAAGGATTTGGGACAATACAAGTTCATTCTCTTGGAAATTCCTATTGTCATAGGGATAATAATGGGGGTTCTTTGAGTTATTATTTCTATTAAAAAATTTGATTTTATGTTGTTATTGACATGAGATTTAATGGAAGATCTAAATGTGTATATTGATAGTTAACTGAGTTTTAATAACTTTAATTCATAAGACCACCAAATGATATGTGCAGATATGATTTCACGAATAACAATAGTTCTATGATACTGTAAACTGGATCTTTTTTGTTACCTTTGGGAAGCTTTTTGTTGGCATTTTATAGGGGATAGATTTATAGATGAGTCTCCTGCGATGATTGTGCCTGCATGGATTGAGCTGCCGAAACTCCCAATAGAATTCTGGAAGGAATAAAGAATTTTCAGGGGTTTCTTGCTTCAACATGTAAGTGAAATGCTTGGGGTACTAAAGTTAGCGGTGGTTGCCAAAATTCATAATTTGACAGTTTCGTATAAAATTTATGTTCCTTCATAATAGTAAACACTGCCCTTAAGTGTTTCAACGGTATATTAATATTTTCTTTATATATATTGAATTGGCCAAATTACATTAGAAATACGAAAGAAGTTAGGTTATACCCCATGAACCTACTTCGCACATTGATCGTACATATTGTGTAGTTTTATGGTGGTTTATCATTCTTCGAATTTACTTTGTTACAAAAATTGTAATGCGAGTATGTACTCATAAATGAAAACTTGTTAAAACAACCAACTATAAACTTGTGCTCATCATAGTGCAATTTATGATAATCTTCTAATGGGTCCGATTAAAAATAAGGCCCCCCAACATGGCAGGGACGCAGCATCAATGTGTTTGTGTATGTCTATAAAGAATATATATCTGTTTATATCAGAGTATATAATAAATATCTTTCTCGTCAACTAATCTTGCTCTATATCACATAATTATAATCATATTATCCCATTTTTAAATAATGGACTCTGTGTTGGGAGAGTATGCCCATCATAATTTTTTAATGGTGGTATTTGCATTTTAAATGGATTTTTTTCCTCAAAAGTTTATTGATATAAATTCTCTTCATAGTTTTCTCCTAAAAGATATAAGATATTAGCGAAAAATCATTGTGTAATTAACATTGAGTTGCCAAAACAAATAGGGGGAAAAATAGAGCACTATAAAGATTGCATTTTTTGTAGAATGAATCTCATCCTTCAAATGTATTCAGCTTGACAAACCTTGAAAACTTTGATTTCAATGACTGGAACTACGCAAGATACTTTTAACACTCTCATCATTCGCTACACAGAGTATTTGGACATCAAACATTTGTTGATTCTCAGGGAATACAGAATAATTGGAAGATTTAAGGAACTCTCAAATTTTTATTCGTATACAATAAAGTAGTCTTACACCAGTGATCATAACTACATGGCCATCTGGAAAATACGAAACCCATATTTTTATTCTAAATCGTAGCTTTTATGTGCTTAAGTAGAAAGTAAAAAATTACACAAAAATACCACATTTTCTTTAATTGACTGTGAACATACAACAATGATTAAATAGAATAAGTAATTTTATAACGGTAATAATAAGAAACGTACGTCATATGTGAATTTGTTTAGAAGTAGTTTAGTTCTTTGAAGACCAAAAGTAAATCTAACCTGTTTTTATTTTTCAATCTATACATGGCTATTTGTATAATGTAATAAACTGTGATGTTGAATTACAACGCTATTATATAGACAATGCATTAAGAGTTGGATAAAGTAACCTCACAAATTCTATTGTTTACATATTAATGTTTTCTCTAATTGCATTATCGAAATTGCACCATGCACATGCTTTACACGACGCATGTCCGTGACAATTCTTCATTTAATTATTTGCCTAGTTATCATTCTCAGAATTTACAATGTTATGAAAATGTCGTGGAACTACACATGCAAAACAATAGATGTTACAACAAGCAATCTTAAACTCATGCTTATAAACAATCGTGCGATATATGCTATGCATTCGTATGTCAAAAAGATTTGTTTCCTAAAAGAATAATTGATTTTTTCTCGAAAAAAATTAAAATATCAGCAAAAATTTTAGCACATACCGAATGTTGAGTAGCCACAGCAGATGAGGGAAAAATATAGACTGCTACAAAGATTACTTTTTATACAGTGAATCTTATCCTTCCAAATGCTTGCTTGACACCTACTTTAACATTGATGCATTGAAATTATGCCGTATATGATTAACACTCAAAAACACTCATTGTTTCGCTGGAGTACCAAGTAATTTGGCACCAAATATTTGTTGATTATTCAGGAATACTAAATAAAGAAAGATTTTCTACCATCACTCGCCACAATTTGCTCTTGAGTGGTCTTCAATTGATGACTTGGGCCTCGGCCCTTACAATTTCTCAATTTTTGGACTAATCTTCATATCTCAAAAGTTGTCCTTCCCTACTCACCTTAGAGGGATGTGTGCTATGCATTCTTCAGCCTGAAGCGTAGGCTGTGTTGGTAGAATCGACATATGTTTGATTAAGTTCTTGTTTGGCCCCCATTCAAAATTATAATTCAATTTTCTCTCTCTTCTTATCAGCCACTCATTCTCTAACAAAATAATGTTACACGTAATCTCAAAACTATTTCTTGTTTTTTAACCACACATTCTTCAATAAAACACTATTTCAACCATTAAAATTTCAAATAATGGGGGCTAAACTATTTCACCGGGTTAGGGAATCTGAGTGTAGGGCTGATGATGCTGAAAAGGTATATGATTTGAAACCTATACCTGTACACCATGATCTACTTCCCTTCACACATAGGGAGTTAGTGGAATTTTGGGTGTTCATATTCATGCATGGAGCCTAAAGTCGGAAAAGGACTTTTTAAAAATATGGGCTTTGCTATTAGCATTGCAAATTGAATATAATCTAATTAGAAAAGGCCTGACCTGATCCCTATCAAAAGGAACAATGTCAGTGAGGAAATTCAGAAGCTCTTCATTCCTCATTGCCTTGACAACATCAAAACGCCCAGAGTCCGGCGATTGCACGAAGTGTGAGCTCCATAATGAAAATCTCACAAGCTATTGCAAATAATATTGGAGTATCTGCATTGATCATCTGATCATATTTTCTCAGCAAGTATAAACTTGAGATGTTATGACTCCAGTGGCGATTCAATCTATAAAAATTTCTAAGCTTGACTAACATATCCATTTTACTGACTACTACAAAGTTTCCTTTTTACGGCTTACATTGCACGTTTAAAAGGTTCTTTACCGCATACCTTCACATGCTGTAGGAAGCCATGCCGTAAATACTCATTTTTTTATGGCATACAATACATGCCAACAAAAATGAATTGGATGCTGTTAATTCACTTTTAATGGCATGCTATTGCAAGCCATAAATACTCACCTCCTTTTATGGCACACAAGGCATACATATGCATGCCATAAAAAAGCATACACTTAAGAAGTGTTTACATTTTTAAATTGTTTATTGATGTGCAGGGCCGACCCTAAAATTTTGGGTGCCCCGTGTGACATTTTAAAATGGTGCCCCTTTCGTGTAATAAAAAATATATTATAAAAAAATAATTCAATAACATCATTTCATCCAAAAACATGACATTTAAAAATTTCTTTATTTTTTTACATATTGTTATTAAAATAATATAACTAAAGCATAAAGGCATTCTCCGAACTTCATCAAAAGTCATATGTCATCAATAGAGAACCATCCAAACTACTAACCTCTTGGTACAATTTCACATGAGCAAACTTTGAAATAAAAAATAGCAAGTACCACATGTAAATCTTGAAATACAACAAATCATGTAAAAATATTTGTTCTCGCATTTTTGCATTTTTAGAAATAGGCTGACTAATTAAACTTTCTAATCAATATGTTTTAGCAAATCTTTTTTAATATATATCAAAACTAATTCATTCAATCATTCTTATAACATGGTTGATCGCAAAATAGATTTTAATAGCTTTAGCTTCGAAGAACCTTTTTTGACAATGCAACAATAACAATAATTATCAATAGTAATATATAAGCAATAAATATATTCGAAAAGCAATCTAATCTTCTCAAATAAGTCAATATATCAAAAGCCATTTTTGTTTCTTTTGGTAAAAAAAATCGCAAAATTTGAATTTAATCAACTATCAGTTATTACCCAACAAAAACTTACCCTTCTAGAACCAAAATAATAATAATAATCATCATCATGAAATAGCAATTCACAAGTGGACTCGTTCTTGTGACATGGTTGATTGCAAATAAGATTTTGATAGCTTTAGTTTTGAAAAATATTTTTCGACAAATGCAACAATAACAATAATTGTCAATAGTATTCTACAAGCAATAAATATATTTGAAAAGCAATCCAATCTTCTCAAATAAGTCAACAAATCAGAAGTTATTTTTTGTTTCTTTTAGTAAAAAAATTCGTAAAAATTGAATGTCATCAACTATCAGTTATCATCCAACAAAAACTTACCCTTCAAAAAATTAAAAAAAATCATAAATAGCAATTCACAAGTGGACAACGGGCTCCAACAAATAGATTGTACTATTATAGAGTAAGTAATAAAAATTGACCATAAAGTTTATTCTCTTTTTTATTTGACTATTCTTCATGGGTTAAAGAATGAAAATGAGAGAACTGATAAAAAGGAATTTAGTATTAACTTTTTACTCTCCATTTTAATCATTTGAATTTTGGGCTACTTAATTTTTTTTAGGTTGGTAATTGATTAATGAAGCTAATTGGACATTTGATATTAGGACTAGTAAAATAGATAGTTTATAATATTTTTAAACGCAAGATAGTTTAGAATTATAATTTTTTTTTCAATATATGTTAAATTAAAAATTTATTTTCAATAATCTGTTAAATTAAACAAATATTAACATAATATAATTTTTTTTACTCTTTTTTTGTAAATATTGTGCCCTTTAACTTAATATAATAATAAAAATTTTAAATCTTAGAATTAATAAAATAATATGTATTATTATAAATATGTACTTCTACATATATATAGACTTATAAAAAATAAAAATAAAAAATGGTGCCCCTACAATGCTGAGGTCCTGTGCGGTCGCTCAACTCGCACGCCCTTAGGGCCGCCTTTGTTGATGTGATTACCATCAAATCTATAATAATTAAAGAACAAAAATTATATACATTAACACATATATAATCATATTTTCCATAGTTTCAATAAACAAAAATATTGAGTACAATTTAATAAAATACGTCAAAATATAGTGTGTGTCCAAATAATTCAAAGAACATCATTAGCCTGCACAAAAATTTTGCCATTGCACTAAATGTTCCAACACTTGGAAACTTCATTATTCAATAGTTTTCTAGTAGGTTTCCTCAGCAGTCCAAAGATTCTTCTTCACCTACTAGAGGAAGTTTGCATATTTGTTCAAGACCTTTTCGTCCTTCAGCTCCACAAATTCTTATTAAATTAAGCACCGAAGAAGTCATTCTGATACTAATTTATATATTTCTTAGATTTTTCTTCAGATATAAAAAATATTTGGCTAATATAGTGGGGTCCGCTACCCAATTATGGAAGTTTTCTTTTATTTGGAGATTTTGTGGGAAAAAAGTAAGTCCAGGTATTCCCATTTTTACTTGCTCATCAGATTTCATTATCTTTCTTATCTGATCAAATGGAAGCAAGTGATCGTTCAGTACATCTGCAAAACGAGAGACAACTAGAAAATAAAATCGTTATTAAGAATTTTTTTTTTGTTTGTTTCCAATGACAAGATAAACATGGATAAATCAATGCTCAATTTAATTTACGGCATTATATTGAGGTAACGGTACAACCACAATAATTACTTGTGCCTTCCCACATAAGTTTCTATATATTGAAAATAAATTGTACAGCAGGAAAAATCAGTAGGCATTTTTTTCTTTTGGATCATTGATGGAAAAGAAGTACTATTTCTTTCATGATTAGTAGATTGTCTCATCCATTGTCATAAAGTACCAGCGTATTTATTTCACTTATTGGCGAATAGGTAATTTGAAGACGGGTCAAACATGGAAATTCATTAAAAAATCACCTTTTCACATACCTTAAAAAGTTAAAATGCATCAATAAAACTTCAGACCAGGTCCTTTAGGATGTCGGGCAAATTATTGAACTGATGGTCTGACTTTTTTTTTATGGTATCAATTCTTTCAGAGAACACAAAGTTCGCAGCTACTAATATATTGTAAAGAGATTGAGAAAAATCTTTATACACTGCAAATAATTGCAATTTATTAAAATTGGGAGCAAGGTGGGTAGCAGCAAAAAAAATAAGTAAAGCAAGATGGATAAGCAACAAAAAGTCAGTAAAGCAAAATGTACATATAGTTTGAGAGTTCTGCACCACCTAGAGGATTACATATTTCAGAGTCGATAGTTCCAAAAAGTTAGCATATTTTGTCTTAGAAATTTTTTAAAACCAAAGTTAATGCACCATGCACAAGCTTTGCACATCGCATGTTGATCGTACTTATTCATGTAGTTATGTGCATATCTATCATTCTCATCATTTACTCTATTTGTAAAGTTTAATAAGTTAGTGATGTAGTATTACAATGCTATTACGTGGCTAGCACGTTAAAATCTTTTTGTGATTATACAATTTAATGTAATACGATGCATGCATTATAATCGATTTAAAATTTTTATGAAGTAACCCGACTAATTCAAGTTCAAATATTAATGTTTCCTCTCCACATATTGTATTAGACAAATTACATTAGAAATACGTAAGCATGCTTTGCACGCTGCACGTTGATCACACTTATTCATTCTGGGAATTTACTTTGTTACATAATTTGACATGCAACTTACTACACATGCAAAATAATGTATGTTAAAACAGGGAATGATAAACTCATGCTCATACACAACCGTGCAACTTATGCTTAATTTTAAAAAGCTAATATATAAACACTTACAAAGTTTCATTAAACAAATTGAGTAGCAATCAACGTGGTTACCCCTCATGGCTTTCTGTCACGTTCCCGAGGATTCGAACCCATAACCTTTCCCTTAAGTAAGATTTAAGTTGAATCCTGGTACCAAAAGAATACGATTTAGTCTCCTAACTTTAGATTGCTTCCATTTTAACCCATTTTTTGCTCCTTTCGTCCAACCCACCATTTTGCATCGAGTTTCTCCTAACAAGTGAAATATATACTAAACTAAGAAATAATTCATTTAAATCAATAATAATTAATTTAATCTAATGGTCTAGATAAGTGTACAAAATATAATTCTCATTCTACTTTGGAAAAAAGCAAAGCATTGGTGACTGAACATTCTCATTAGGATCCTAAGAGATCCAAATCCAAAAGAAATTAGCTTACAGAGAAATCGGATGTGAAATCTTTGCTCAATAATCACCTCAACAAGAAATTGGACTTTGGCATTCTTTTGACACTCTTTGACTTTGTCTCCCGGTCAGCAAGTTGTAATTATATCTTAATAAGCCTTGGGAGAAATTAGTGGAGGAGATTACTTTGACAGAAAGGGAAAACTGATTGATGTCCACCTTTAGTAAGATGCTGTGCTACATCATGACCAACACGCTGAATGCAAGATCTATGTCCAATGAGCTTCTTCAGTTGAGAAAAAAGTGAATTGTTCGGAGAAACTATGTGCAGAACTTTTAAAAGATGTAGAGGAAGCAGAAAAAAGGTCGACGAAGTATAAGAATTTGACTAAAATGCTTCAGCTCTTGTTGCTAAAAAGGCTAAGCTTAAAATATTAGCTCATATAAAGACCATGCTAAGTAAAGGTTGAACGAAATTAGGAGTCAGAATTAGATTGCATAGAACGTACCATGTCATCGCATGATTAAAATCGTTGTGATCGTACTGTTCAACATTTTTTCTTGGTGAAATGATTTAAGGATGCCTTGCAATCGCAACCCTCAATACGTACAATCAAGGTTCAACATTTTCACAAAATTCAAATTGGTCCCTCAAATTTTTTTCTGGTTTAGCTCGAGTCTTTCCTTATTTTCACAGTAGGCCTTTCATTGATAAATTACTACATTTTGATCCTCATTAGCTACAATCATTCGTAAGTAATCTTTAGCAAGTTTTGAGAATTTTTAATATAGTCCCTAAACTTTTCAAATATTAGATTTAGCATGCTGAAACTTGTGAATTGCTTCCAAGTGTTTTCTTTATTCTTCTAATTGATCACGTGTAATCCGATTGATCATCTTTTACTTTGAATCAACTTTAATTGAGATGATCTTCGTGCCAATTGCTTGAATTCGGGTTTTCTCCCACATTTAATTATATTCACACAAAATGTGTAGAATATCCACTCAATTCAACAATAAATAATAAAATTCAGAATCCCAAATAAGTGTGTAGAATAAACTTATCAAATACTATCAAACTGGAACTCTTGTTCAGTCCAAGCAAAATTATCTACTTATATTAAGATCAACAAGATCAAATAAACAAAAATATCAATTCGTTATATAACTTGCCGAACTCGAATCAAGTATTTAAACTGCTTGAGCAATTTGTAAAAACATTCATAAGTAATGCTACCAAAATGAATTCTCACTTATTCAATGCTCCACCAATGTGTATGAATATCCAAACTAAGCTTCATGGACCCCGTGGTTGATCATTTAACAACCCTCGTTGGTAAAATATTTCTTTTCTCCCTCGTTGGATGCGCACCCTCAAACTTGTTCTTTAATCTCTCACTTGGAGTGTTTATTATAAGGTTGATTTCATGACACTCATCCATTTTCCCTCATGTTTGGTTGGATTTTACCAATGAAACCCACTATCTGATATTACCTGAATTCTAATGTCTAACGTCCAGAAGTAGACTAGGTTATTCAACCTCAATATAAAACTAGATCCCCAAATTAAGTGTCCAAGGCTAAGCTATAAAATAGCGCATCTTCTATTTTACGCACTTGCTTGAATCATATTTGCTTACAGATATGTTTTTTATATATATTTTATTGTTTACTTGTAGTTGCCATTTCGTTCAAATATTAATTTATCAATGCTAGCTTGCTTGCTTCTTGCTTTGATTTTCTTATCTTCACTACAGAGTAGGTAGCACTACCCAATATCGATTTTTAACGATGTAAAATGCTTCTTCCTATAATTCTATCTCTTTTTCTTGGACTAGTGTCATACCTTTTATTGGATCGAATAGTTGGGATCAACCCTAGTTTATGGTTAATACCTTGGTTCAATTTGTTGGCCAAAAAGACTTTACACAAATATTCAACAAGCAAAGAATTAACACATCTAAATAGTTTTCAACACTTGGTCAACCACCCCAAATTTCATAAATAGCCTTACAATCTCAAGTACCAAATTAGTTAAAGTGGTATCACTTAATAATAATTCATGAATCAAAAATATTTTCAGCTAATTTCATAATTGGCCTTATAATATTGTGTGTAGGAAAAATAGAAATGTTGAACAATTAAAGTTCTTGAGTTAGGTTGTTTGTGTCCGTAAAGAAAGAGTACATTATGAGAATCTTTGCTGACTATTCATTTTCAGGACTTTAGCTACGCATCTCATAATTATAATTGTATTGGCTCATTGTTATTTAATAGTGGACTCTATTCACCTAGAGTACACCCGCCATAAGACCTCAGTATTCACATGTCAAATATGGTTTTTCCTTTAACGATTATTGATGGAAGTTCTCATCATAGTTCTCTCCCAAAAATTAAAAATATTAATGAAAAAAATCAATAAGTGCCTAAAGTGGAGTTCCCAAAATAAGTAAGGGAAAAATAGACCACTATAAATATTGCTTTTTAGAGTGAATCTTATCCTTCAAAAATTCTTTGCCTGAATAACCTTGAATACTTTGATATCGATTCACTAAAATTATGTAGAATCTTATTCGTACCCAAATACACTTGTTGATTTGCTACAATACCGAGTATATGGGCATCAAATATATTTGTCGATTCGCTAGGAACACCCAATAATTAGATTTATTCATAAACAACAAAGCAAAATGACAAACTGTAAAGTGTTTGAATTGGAAAAACCAAAATTGAATAAAAAAAGGAAGAAGAAAGCAAACTAGAAAATTATATAATTGATCCCTAGAAAAACTTAAAGAGCAGGGAAAGGAAAAAAAAAGAAAGAAAGAAAGAAAAACTAAGAAATGACCAAATAAATAGTTAAAGTCTACTCTTATCATCACCCACCCATAAAGAACGCTTCCCTTTTCTTTTTTCTTTTTTTGACAATTCCAATGATCATAATTAAAAGACTATGTAGAAGAAGATTTGAAACCCACATTTTATTTTTAAATCCTTGTCTTTATGTGCAAAGGGAGTTTCGAAAACATGAAATCCAGGAGTAACTCCAATCAATATCCATTTTGCAATCTAAAAATGGCTATTGTGTAATGTAATAAGTTAGTGATATAATATTGCAACGTGAATATATATATCTTGATATCCATTTAAAATTTTATGTAATGAATACGTTCATATAATGGAGTTAAAACTTTGATAAAGTGACCTGATCAATTCTGTTGTATACCTATTAATGTTTTCTCTATACAAATTGTATTAGCCAAATTGCATTAGAAGTACCAAGCACATTAGAAGAAATCGTTTCTTTATGGAGATAGCAACAGGTAGGCCACTAGCTCACATTTTTTAATTTTCTTGTTTTGGCAAAGTTTTAAGTTTATTTTCTTCAAAATTCATTTTTCTTGGAGATATTAATGGGGAATCTTTGAGTTATTGTATTCTACTCAAATTTTGTATTTTAAGCTTTCATTGATGAGGGATTTTCTGAGAGATTGAAATGTGTTTATTGGTAGTTAACTGAGTTCCAATAACTTCAATTCCTATGGCCACCATATGATGTACGTAGATATGATCTGATATATAACAATCATGCTGATCTCATCATGATGATCCTACAACCTGCATCTTTATATGTTATCTTTGGAAGAATTATAATTGTTTTTTCTTTGCAAATCTTATCTCATCTACTCCGTATGGAGAAAATTTTATGGAGATGTATCCCTATGAACTCGGCCGTTGTATACATCTTTTGCTGGACTTTCCCTACCACAAGGCAAGGGTTATTTGACATTGGGTTTCATAAGTACGCCATTGAGGACCGGCAAAGCACAGCTGAAGAGCTTGAACAACCTTTTGGGTATTCTAATTCTCTTGATCATATTTGAGCACAATATATTTAATGTATTGCCAGTTCCCACCAAAGTTTGTTGACAGTCGTTGCGTTGCAGAAATTGTGATGGGAAGGAAGATTGAATAAGAAGTTGGGACAATATAAGTTCATTCTCTTGGAAATTCCTATTTTCATAGGGATAATAATGGGGATTCTTTGAGTAATTACGTTCTGTTAAAAAAATTGGTTTTAGGTTGTCATTGATATGAGATTCAGTGGAAGATCTAAATGTGTATATTGACAGTTAACTGAGTTTTATTAACTTCAATTCATAAGACCACCAAATGATATGTGCAGATATGATTTGACGAATAACAGTAGTTCTATGATACTGTAAACTAGATATTTTTCGTTACCTTTGGGAAGCATTTTGTTGGCATTTTCTCGGGGATGGATTTATAGATGAGTCTCCTGCAATGATTGTGCTTGTATAGATTGAGCTGCCAAAACTCCCAGCAGAATTCTGGAAGAAATAAAGAATTTTCAGGGGTTTTCTTGCTTCAACATGTAAGTGAAAGGCTTAGGGTACTGAAGTTAGCGGTGGATGCCAAAATTCATACTTTGACAGTTTCGCATAAAATTTATGTTTCCTCAGAATAGTAAACACCGCCCTTAAGTGTTTCAACGGTATATTAATATTTTCTTTATATATATTGAATTGTCACAATTACATTAGAAATACGAAAGAAGTTATGTTATACACCATGAACCTACTTCGCACATCGATCGTACATATTGTGGAGTTATATGGTCGTTTATCATTCTTAGAATTTGCTTTGTTACAAAACTTTTAATGCGAGTATGTACTCATAAATGAAAACTTGTTAAAACAACCAATTATAAACTTGTGCTCATCATAGTGCAATTTATGATAATCTTCTAATGGATCTGATTAAAAACAAGGCCCCCAACATGGCAGGGACGCAGCATCAATGTGTGTGTGTATGTCTATAAAGAATATGTATCTGTTTATATCAGAGGATATAACAAAAATCTTTCTCGTCAATTAATAAAGCTCTATTTCTCATAATTATTATCATATTATCCCATTTTTAAATAGCGAACTCTGCGTCGGGAGAGTATTCCCACCATAATTTTTTAATGGTGGTATTTGCATGTTAAATGAATTTTTTTCCTCAAAAGTTTATTGATATAAATTCTCTTCGTAGTTTTTCTTCTAAAAGAAATAAGATATTAGAGAAAAATCATTGTGTAATTAACATTGAGTTGTCAAAACAAATAAGGGGAACTAATAGAGCACAGAAAGATTGCTTTTTTTGTAGAATGAATCTCATCCTTCAAATGTATTCAGCTTGACAAACCTTGAAAATTTTGATTTTGATGATTGGAACTAAGCAAGATATGTTTTACACTCTCATCATTCGCTACGCAGAGTATTTGGACATCAAACATTTGTTGATTCTCAAGGAATACGGAATAATTGGAAGATTTGAGGAACTCTCAAATTTTTATTCGTATACAATAAAGTAGTGTAGGGCCGAATTCCACAGCCAACACGTGCAAAACCGGGCTCAGTTTACCAAAAACATCGACACCAAAACTTGAGACAACTCCAACACCACCCTATGCTGCCACTGGTCCAGTTGCTATCAATTGGGAAGGAGAAGACCAAGAATATACCCACAATATGTTAACCACAAAGGTCACAGTGAAAGGGGGAAAGAGAGGCCGAGAGAGAGAACTCACAAAGAGGGGATTATTTCACTCTAATGGAGGCCGAGAGAATGAGGGGATTATATGCCAAGCATATTGTCCAAAATAGGTAGGTTACAATTAGGGTTAAGTGTTGGATCAACAAACTAGGCTCGACTCAAATAATTGGGCCTCAATAATAATAAAATAGCCTTCCAAGGAATGGTGCTGGAACCGTGAGCAACACTATAAAATAGGTTACTTCGAACGGTCCATAACAAAGTGGATTGTGTTGTCTCGTTAATTGTGTCGATGTACTAATCAATCATTAGGCCGAGGTCGATTGATAATAAACAACCGAGGTTACATCATCGCTCGGGGAGGTCGTTTGACAACAAAATTGCCTAACAACCTCCACCTTGGTGTCAAAGGACCTGCAAAGAAAATTGTCTCCCATTAGTGACACCTCTAATAGAAACACAATAAAATTGAAAATCATTTACAGGTACCAATGTTTAGAAGTTTCTTGCAACTCCTAAACTTTGCCAGTGGCAGTACGTTCGTCCCCATATCAGATGGGTTGTAGTGTGTATGAACTTTCTCAAGTCTTACCACCTCTTGAGATACTATATCTCTAATGAAGTGGAGTCTAACATCAATGTGTTTAGTGCACTCGTCAAAAACAGGATTTTTGCATAAATGTATGGATGACTGACTATCAGAATACACTACCACATAATCATTCAGAACACATAGTTCATGAAGTAGACCTCTAAGTTATAGAGCTTCTTTAATAGCTTCAGTGGTGGCAATATATTCTGATTCTGAAGTGGATAGTGCAACAATATGTTGTAACTGTGATTTCCAACTTACACATGAATTAGATAAGGTAAACACGTAAGATGAAGTAGATTTCCTACCATCCTTATCACCCGCATAGTTAGCATCTACAAAACCTTTTAATTTTATGCCTTCTCTATTAGCACTAAACTTTAAGCCTACGTTACTAGTACCCTTCAAGTACTTTAACAGCCACTTTAGCGCTTCCCAATGTTCAGGTCCCGGATTAGCCATATATCTACTGAGAGTACTAACAGCAAAACCTAAATCAGGTCTAGTGCAAACCATCAAATACATTATGGAACCAATCACATTTGAGTAAGGTACTCTACTCATGTATTCAACTTCACGCTCATTGCAAGGAGATTGTTCCTTAGATAAAACAAAATGATTAGCAAGGGGCAACATGACAGGTTTGCATTCACTCATATTGAACTTCTTCAATACTTTGGATATATATGGAGACTGATGCAAAAACAAAACAAAATTTGACCTATCTCTTTCGATTTCAATACCTAAGATTCTCTTAGCCTTACCTAGGTCTTTCATGTCAAATTCACCACTGAGTTTTATTTTTATGTTATTTATCCACTTAGAGGATGATCCAATCAAAAGCATGTCGTCCACATAGAGCAACAAAAACAGATAATTATCATCAGTCTCATTGTGTTGAAAGTACAGGCAGTGATCAAATTTACTTCTTTGAAATCCTATAGTGAGTACAAAGGAATCAAACCTCTTGTACCACTGTCTAGGAGATTGTTTTAGCTCATACAAGAACCTTCTCAGAAAACACACATAATCAGGTTTTGACTTATCCTTAAAGCCTTTAGGTTGATTCATGAAAATTTGTTCATCAAGCTCACCATGTAAGAAAGCAGTTTTTAAGTCAAGTTGTTCAAGTTCCCAGTCAAATTGTGCAACTAATGCGAGCATGACCCTAATAGTGGTGAACTTAACAACTAGTGAGAAAATTTCATTATAATCAACGCCCTCCTTCTGTGTGTAGCCTTTAGCCACAAACCTAGCTTTAAACCTTAGGGGTTCCAAACTGCTAGTTCCTTCCTTAACCTTAAAAACCCATTTGCAATCAACAATTGATTTATTCTTAGGCCTAGGTACTAGCTCCCAAGAATGATTCTTTTCCAGAGAACTCATCTCTTCTTTCATTGCCTTAAGCCATTCATTAGATTGATCACTGCCTATTGCTTCTTCAAAAGTCTTTAGCTCTTTATCAGTTAGTTCTTCATAACTAGCCTGAGCAAAAGCTAATTCAGATTCAAAACCAAACCTTCTAGGTTCCCTCGACTGTCTCCTCTCTCTATCTCTAACTAAGTTATAGTTAGCTAAGGGATTCTCTTCCTCATAGTGCTCTTCTGTCACTATTTCATTACTATTTTCCACTTCGGGTTCCTGAGTTTGAGTCTCCACCTCATTTGAGACAGTAGGGGCAGGTGGACTGAGTTTTCCTAACTCCACCTTAAATTGGTCTCTCTCTTCACCCGATTCTACCTCACTCTCGGGTTCAGTTTTCCCTTTAATACACGGCATTTCTTTTTCGTTAAACGTGACATCTCTACTTATGATGATTTTAACTCCGTTTTGGCTTCTATCCCATAATCTATGACCCTTAATACCTTCGGGGTATCCTAAAAAACACACTTCCTAGCTCTAGGTTCCAACTTTCCCTCACTTTGATGAGAAAACGCTGTACAGCCAAAAGTTCTAAGTATCGAGTAATCACTCAGTTTACCCGACCATCTCTCATGTGGAGTATCACCATTCAATGCAGCAGAGGGTGTAAGGTTAATCAAATAGCAAGCTGTCATAACAGCTTCACCCCAAAATGACTTGGGAACACCCGAACTGATCATCATGCAACGTACTTTATCAAGCATGGTTCTATTTATCCTTTCTGCTACCCCATTTTGCTGAGGGGTGTAGGGAACAGTCTTATGTCTAGTTATGCCGCTTTCTTTACACATACTATCAAATTCTTATTGCAGAATTCTAGGCCATTATCAGTCCTTAAAAATTTGGTTTTCTTGCCAGTCTGGTTCTCCACTTGTCTCTTCCAATTATTGAAACTATTGAAGGTCTCAGATTTATCCTTCAAAAGATAGACCCACACTTTCCTAGTGTAGTCATCAATAATAGACAGGAAATACCTATTACCACCCGATGTGGGGTTACTGGCAGGGCCCCAAAGGTCAGAGTGCACATATTCGAGCATGCCTTTAGCTCTATTAACACTCGTGGAGAAAGAAGTTTTGTGATGCTTGCCAAGCACACAATGATCACAAAATGGCAAATCTGACACACAGTCATTACCAAAAACACCCTTTTCATTAAGTAGCTTAAGTCCCTTGACTCCTACGTGAGCAAGCTTATTGTGCCATGTGTGTGTGTGATCAATCTTGATAGAGGAGATAGAGGAATTCATATCTCTAATCACTTCCCCATTAGTAATGTATATATCGTTTTTCTTAATTCCCTTAATGGAAACTAAAGCACCCTTGATCATTTTTAGCATACCATTTCCAATTTTACCAGTAAAGTCATCCTTCTCAAGTCTCCCTACTGAAATCAAATTCCTAGACAATTCAGGAATATATCTAACATCCTTTAACGTATACACAAAACCCGTGTCAAATTTTACGTTTATATCACCAATTCCAGTGATAGTATAGGCAAAGTTATCACACAGCACAACATGCCCAACTTTATATTCATGCAACTTACAAAACCAGTTCTTTTCAGACGTCACATGAAAAGATGTACCAGAATCAAGTATCCACTCATGGATACTGGAATTAGCAGTTAGATTTAATTCAGCAGTGTATGCAGCTGGACTTGTAATCATATAGACCTCACCACCATTTATATCAGAAGTAGATGCTAACACATTTACATCATATCTCTTCTTAACTTTTAGCTTACCCTTCTCCTTATGATAATCCTTTATAAAATGCCCCGTGTTTTTACAACCATAGCATTTTCTCGCTTTAGTTCTAGATTTTGATCTAAACCTACCTTTGCTCTTCTTTTTCCATCCATTACCACTTGCCTCGCCACTAGTTTGATATCCCTCATGACTATTTTGCCTAAATTGAGTTCTACCCCGCATCATATGTACTTCACCATTCCTTTTATCATGTTTTTCAGCCTTAATTTCCATTTCTTTACTTCTAAGGGAATCTATGACAATTTCAGGTGTTAACGTGTCTCTACCATACTTAATGGCATTCTTAACTTCCTTATAGGAATCAGGGATTGCATTTAGCAAAATTATAGCCTTATAAGTTTTGAACACAGTCTCATCGCAATTAACTATGTCTTGCACCAATTTGTTAAACAAGTCTAGATTGTCATCAATATCCTTTGAGGAATCCATTTTAAAACTGAAAAAACGTTCAAGCAGGTAAAGCTTATTAGGTGTAGACTTAAGCAAATACAAGTCTTCTAATTTCTTTTAAAGTTTTTTGGTATTTTTTAATTTACCCACCTTTCTTAAAACAGCGTCAGACAAGTATAAGATAATTGAGGTATAAGCAAGCTCATCGGCTTCTTCTCTTTGTTCTTGTGAAAAATCAGTTGAAAAATTGCCTTCAATGGCTTTTGAAACCTTTTGTTGGACTAAAATACCCTTCATTTTTTGTTGCCAAATAGCAAAGTCACCCTTTCCGTTAAAAATTCCCAAATCAAAACTATGAGTTGTCATCCTCACACAATAGCCAAAAAATGCACAAACCACAATCAAACCACACAAAGTAGTCCTACGGGTCACGGATAATATACACCGTTCTAGATTCCCAGGGTTTCGTAAGACTCACGGTCTTAGATCAAGGGAATGTTCGAAAGGGTAAAGTCACGGTATTTCTAACGGAATCAGTAAGCAGCGGAAATAATAGTGCAGCAAAAAATACGTCTAGCAGATAACTAGTCCCACAGTAATTTTGATCACTAAGAATTACAAAACTGATTTTAAACCC
>NC_036238.1:2369563-2405167 GCF_002742605.1 Olea europaea var. sylvestris | reverse complement strand
CCGAGGGAGCGCCTCAGCCTGCTGATCCCGAATATGGGATCGGTTTCGTCGAAAGTGGCTGGATTGGCCGGAAAATAAGGTTGCAGCCACAGTTCTTCAAACCCAAATCGCGATTGCCGCAGGTTTGTGTCAATTTTCAGGCCAGGAAAGCTTCTACTGGCTCTGATACCAGATGTAGGGCAGAATTCCACAGCCAACACGTGCAAAATCGGGCTCAGTTTACCAAAAACATCGACACCAAAACTTGAGACAACTCCAACACCACCCTATGCCGCCACCGATCCGGTTGCTATCAATTGGGAACGAGAAGACCAAGAATATACCCACAATATGTTAACCACAAAGGTCACAGTGAAACGGGGAAGGAGAGGCCGAGAGAGAGAACTCACAAAGAGGGGATTATTTCACTCTAATGGAGGCCGAGAGAATGAGGGGATTATATGCCAAGCATTTTGTCCAAAATAGGTATGTTACAATTAGGGTTAATTGTCGGATCAACAAACTAGGCTCGACTCAAATAATTGGGCCTCAATAATAATAAAATAGCCTTCCAAGGAATGGTGCGGGAACCGTGAGCAACACTATAAAATAGGTTACTTCGAACGGTCCATAACAAAGTGGATTGTGTTGTCTCGTTGATTGTGTCGATGTACTAATCAATCATTAGGCCGAGGCCGATTGATAATAAACAACCGAGGTTACATCATCGCCCGGGGAGGTCGTTTGACAACAAAATTGCCTAACAAGTAGTCTTACACCAGTGATCATAACTACAGGGCCATCTGGAAAATACGAAACCCATATTTTTATTCTAAACCGTCGCTTTTATGTTCATAAGTGGAAAGTCAAAAATGACACAAAAGTACCACATTTTCTTTAATTGAGTGCGAACATACAACAATGATTAAATAGAACAAGTAATTTTATAGCTGTAATAATAAGAAACGTACATCATATGTGAATTTAATTAGAAGTAGTTTAGTTCTTTGAAGACCAAAAGTAAATCCAACATGTATTTATTTTTCAATCTATATATGGCTATTTGTATAATGTAATAAACTGTGATGTTGTCATATTAATGTTTTCTCTAATTGTATTATCAAAATTGCACCATGCACATGCTTTACATGTCGCATGTCTGTGACAATTCTTCATTTAGTTATGTGCCTAGTTATCATTCTCAGAATTTACAATGTTATGAAAATTTTGTGGAACTACACATGCAAAACAATACATGTTACAACAAGCAATCATAAACTTATGCTTATAAACAATCGTGCGATATATGCTACACATTCGTATGTCAAACAAATTTCTTTCCTAAAAGATTAATTGATTTTTTCTCGAAAAAAATTGAAATATCAACAAAATTTTTATCACATACCGAATGTTGAGCAGCCAGAGCAGATGAGGGAAAAATATAGATTGCTACAAAGATTACTTTTTATACAGTGAATCTTATCCTTCCAAATTCTTGCTTGACACCTACTTTAACATTGATGCATTGAAATTATGCCGTATATGATTAACACTCAAGAACACTCATTGTTTTGCTAGAGTACCGAGTAATTTGGCACCAAATATTTGTTGATTATTCAGGAATACTAAATAATCGAAAGATTTTCTGCCATCGCTCGCCACAATTTGCTCTTGAGTGGTCTTCAGTCGATGACTTGGGCCTCGGCCCTTACAATTCCTCAATTTTTGGACTAATCTTCATATCTCAAAAGTTGTTCTTCTCTACTCACCTTAGGGGGATGGCTGCTATGCATTCTTCAGCCTGAAGCATAGGTTATGTTGGTAGAATCGATATATGTTTGATTAAGTTCCTGTTTGGCTCCCATTCAAAATTATAATTCATTTTTCTCTCTCTTCTTATCAGTCACATATTCTCTAACAAAATAATATTACATGTAATCTCAAAACTATTTTTTGTTTTTTAACCGCACATTCTTCAAAAAGCACTATTTCAACCATTAAAATTTCAAATAATGGGGGCCAAACGGGGGCTAAACTATTTCACCGGGTTAGGGAGTTTGAGTGTAGGGCTGATGATGCTGAAAAGGTATATGATTTGAAATCTATACCTGTACACCATGATCTACTTTCCTTCACTCATAGGGAGTCAATGGAATTTTGGGTGTTCATATTCATGCATGGAGCCTAAAAGTGGGAAAAGGACTTTTTAAATATATGGGCTTTGCTATTAGCATTGCAAATTGGATATAATCTAATTATAGAAAAGGCCTGACCTGATCCCTATCAAAAGGAACATCGTCAGCAAGGAAATTCAGAAGCTCTTCATCCCTCATTGCCTTGACAACATCAAAACGCCTAGAGTTTGGCGATTGCGCGAAGTATGAGCTCCAGAATGAAAATCTCACAAGCTATTGCAAATAATATTGGAGTATCTGCATTGATCATCTGATAATATGTTCTCAGCAAGGATAAACTTGAGATGTTATGAAGCTCAAAATATAAATACTTCTCCAGTGGTGATTCAATCTATAAAAATTTCTAAGCTTAACTAACATATCCGTTTTACTACCTACTACAAAGTTTGCTTTTACGGCTTACCTTGCACGTTGTAAAAGGCATACTTTTGCATGCTTCAGGAACCCATGCCGTAAATACTCATGTTTTTTTATGGCATACAATACATGCAGTAAAAAGTGAATTGGATGCTGTTAATTCACTTTTTATGGCATGCTCACCTCCTTTTATGGCACACAAAGCATACATAGGCACGCCATAAAAAACATACATTAAAAGCAGTGTTTACATTTTTAAATTGTTTATTGATATGATTACCATCAAACCTATAATATTTAAAGAACAAAAATTATATACATTAACACACATATATAATCATATTTTCTAGAGTTTTAATAAACAAAAATATTGAGTACAATTTAATAAAATATGTCAAAATATAGTGTGTGTCCAAATAATTCAATGAACATCATTAGCCTACTCAAAAAGTTTGCCATTGCACTAAATGTTCCAACACGTGGAAACTTCATTATTCAATGGTTTTCAAGTAGGTTTCCTCAGCGGTCCAAAGATTCTTCTTCACCTAACAGAGGAAGTTTGCATATTTGTTCAAGGCCTTTTCGTCCTTCAGCTCCACAAATTCCTAATAAATTAAGCACCGAGGAAGTCATTCTGATACTAATTTATATATTTCTTAGATTTTTCTTCGGACAACATAAATTGGATATAATCTAATTAGAAAAGGCCTGACTTGGTCCCTATCAAAAGGATCAATGTTAGGTAGGAAATTCAGAAGCTCTTCATCCCTCATTGCCTTGAAAACATCACAACGCTGTAGAGTCCAGCGATTGCACGAAGTGTGAACTCCGGAATGAAAATCTCACAAGCTATTGCAAATAACATTGGAGTATCTGCGTTGTTCATCTGATGATATGTTCTCAGCAAGGATAAACTTGAGATGGTATGAAGCTCAAAATATAAATACTTCTCCAGTGGTGATTCAATCGATAAAAATCTCTAAGCTTAACTAACATATCCGTTTTAGACGCTACTACAAAATTTGCTTTTTATGGCTTACATTGCACGTTGTAAAAGGTTCTTTACCGCATACCTTTGCATGCTGAAGGAAGCCATGCTGTAAATACTCATTTTTTTATGGCATACAATACATGGCAACAAAATGAATTGGATGTTGTTAATTCACTTTTAATGGCATGCTGTTGCAAGCCATAAATACTCACCTCCTTTTATGGCACACAAGGCGTACATATGCATGCCATAAAAAGCATACACTAAAGCAATATTTATAGATTGAATCACCACTGGAGAAGTATTTATATTTTGAGCTTCATATCATCTCAAGTTTATCTTTGCTGAGAACATATTATGAGATGATCAATGCAGATACTCCAATGTTATTTGAAATAGCTTGTGAGATTTTCATTTTGGAGCTCAAACTTCGTGCAATCGCTGAACTCTGCAGCGTTGTGATGTTTTCAAGGCAATGTGGGATGAAGAGCTTCTGAATTTCCTACCTGACATTATTCCTTTTGATAGGGACCAGGTCAAGCCTTTTCTATTTAGAATATATCCAATTTATGCTATCCGAAGAAAAATCTACGAAATATATAAATTAGCATCAGAATGACTTCCTCGGTGCTTAATTTATTAGGAATTTGTCGAGCTGAAGGACGAAAAGGCCTTGAACAAATATGCAAACTTCCTCTGGTAGGTGAAGAAGAATCTTTGGACCACTGAGGAAACCTACTTGAAAACAATTGAATAATGAAGTTTCCACGTGTTGGAACATTTAGTGCAACGCTAAGGATGTTCTTTGAATTATTTAGAATCCCAAATAAGTGTGTAGAATAAACTTATCAAATACTATCAAACTGGAACTCTTGTTCAGTCCAAGCAAAATTATCTACTTATATTAAGATCAACAAGATCAAATAAACAAAAATATCAATTCGTTATATAACTTGCCGAACTCAAATCAAGTATTTAAACTGTTTGAGCAATTTGTAAAAACATTCATAAGTAATGCTACCAAAATGAATTCTCACTTATTCAATGCTCCACCAATGTGTATGCATATCCAAACTAATCTTCATGGACCCCGTGGTTGGTCATTTAACAACCCTCATTGGTAAAATATTTCTTTTCTCCCTCGTTGGATGCGTACCCTCAAACTTGTTCTTTAATCTCTCACTTGGAGTGTTTATTATAAGGTTGATTTCATGACACTCATCCATTTTCCCTCATGTTTGGTTGGATTTTACCAATGAAACCCACTATCTAATTTTACCTGGATTCTAATGTCTAACCTCCAGAAGTAGACTAGGTTAATCAACCTCAATATAAATCTAGAACCCCAAATTAAGTGTCCAAGGCTAAGCTATAAAGTAGCGCATCTTCTATTTTATGCACTTGCCTGAATCATATTTGCTTACAGATATGTTTTTAATATATATTTTGTTGTTTTACTTGTAGTTGCCATTACGTTCAAATATTAATTTATCAATGCTAGCTAGCTTGCTTCTTCCTTTGATTTTCTTATCTTCACTACAGAGTAGGTAGCACTACCTAATATCGATTTTTGACTTGTTATACTTAACGATGTAAAATGCTTCTTCTTATAATTCTATCTCTTTTTCTTGGACTAGTGTCATACCTTTTACTGGATCGAATAGTTGGGATCAAACCCTAGTTTATGGTTAATACCTAGGTTCAATTTGTTGGCCAAAAAGACTTTACACAAATATTCAACAAGCAAAGAATTAACACATCTAAATAGTTTTCAAAACTTGGTCAACCACCCCAAATTTTATAAATAGCCTTACAATCTAAAGTATCAAATTAGTTAAAGTGGTATCACTTAATAATAATTCATGAATCAAAAATATTTTCAACTAATTTCATAATTAGCCTTCTAATATTGCCTTCTAATATTGTGCGTAGGAAAAATAGAAATGTTGAACAATTAAAGTTCTTGAGTTAGGTTGTTTTTGTGTGTAAAGAAAGAGTACATTATGAGAATCTTTGCTGACTATTCATTTTCAGGATTTTAGCTACACATCTCATAATTATAATTGTATTGGCTCATTGTTATTTAATAGTGGACTCTATTCACCTTTAGTACGCCCGCCATAAGACCTCAATGTATTCACATGTCAAATCTGGTTTTTCCTTTAAGGATTATTGATGGAAGTTCTCATCATAGTTCTATCCAAAAATCAATAAGTGCCTAAAGTAGAGTTCCCAAAATAAGTAAGGGAAAAATAGAATCTTATTCATACCCAAATACACTTGTTGATTTGCTACAATACTGAGTATATGGCCACCAAATATATTTGTCGATTTGCTAGGAACACCCAATAATTAGATTTATTCATAAACAACAAAGCAAAATGACAAACTATAAAGTGTTTGAATTGGAAAAACCAAAATTGAATAGAAAAAGGAAGAAGAAAGCAAACTAGAAAATTATATAATTGTTCCCTAGAAAAACTTAAAGAGCAGGGAAAGGAAAAAAAAAAGAAAGAAAGAAAGAAAAACTAAGAAATGACCAAATAAATAGTTAAAGTCTACTCTTATCATCACCCAGCCATAAAGAATGCTTCCCTTTTTTTTTTTTTTTTTTTGCAATTCCAATGATCATAATTAAAAGACTATGTAGAAGATTTGAAACCCACATTTTATTTTTAAATCCTTGTCGTTATGTGCAAAGAGAGTTTGGAAAACATGAAATCCAGAACTAACTCCAATCAATATCCATTTTGCAATCTAAAAATGGATATTGTGTAATGTAATAAGTTAGTGATATAGTATTGCAACGTGAATACATATATCTAGTACATTGAAATCCATTTAAAATTTTATGCAATGAATACATTAATATGATGGAGTTAAAACTTTGATAAAGTGACCTGATTAATTCTGTTGTGTACCTATTAATGTTTTCTCTATACAAATCGTATTAGCCAAATTGCATTAGAAGTACCAAGCACATTAGAATAAATCGTTTCTTTATGGAGATAGCAACAGGTAGGCCACTAGCTCACGTTTTTTAATTTTCTTGTTTTGGCAAAGTTTTAAGTTTATTTTCTTTGAAATTCATTTTTCTTGGAGATATTAATGGGGAATCTTTGAGTTATTGTATTCTACTCAAATTTTTTATTTTAAGCTTTCATTGATGAGGGATTTACTGAGAGATTGAAATTTGTTTATTGGTAGTTAACTGAGTTCCAATAACTTCAATTCTTATGGCCACCATATGATGTACATAGATATGATCTGATATATAACAATCATGCTGATCGCATCATGATGATCCTGCGACCTGCATCTTTATATGTTATCTTTGGAAGAATTATAATTGTTTTTTCTTTGCAAATCTTATCTCATCTACTCCGTATGGCGAAAATTTTATGGAGATGTATCCCTATGAACTCGGCCATTGTATACATCTTTTGCTGGACTTTTCCTACCACTAGGCAAGGGTTATTTGACATTGGGTTTCATAAGTACGCTATTGAGGACTGGCAAAGCACATCTGAAGAGCTTGAACAACCTTTTGGGTATTCTAATTCTCTTCATCATATTTGTGCACAATATATCTAATGTATTGTAGGAAAACAAGTCGTTAGTGGATGAAATAGTTTGTATAAGTTTTATTCAATTACAATAGCCGACTATTGAAATTAATAACCACAAGGCAAACGATTTCAATTTATCAAAAAAATTTCGTTTCAGAATTTTCCTACGGCTGAAAAAAAATGTTTAGCAACATAAAATCAGAAATATAAGTTTACTGCAGGCTAAAACTGTAAACGATGAATCTAGAAGCTGCACAGTATGGAACTACAAACTGCATGAATTAAATAGTAATGCGAAAATAATCTGTAGAAAGAAAACACAAACTACAGCAGATTTCAAACCGAGGCCTGTGTGTGCACAGTTTCGCCCCCTTACCGTAGGTGCTGGAGGTTCAGTTCGAGCAGCTGTCTCCAGGATGCAATGGTAATAAACAGAATCCAAGCACCGTGGCCTACTCCGGCGAACTGATCTAGTATCCGAACAATATCACCACAAGAACAAGACCTTACTGGACAAAGAATGCAGAAAAGAAGAAACTGTTTATGCAGGAATGTAGGTGAGATTTTCAAGTGTGTTAGATTGCTGGAGAATGAGCTTTTTTATAGGCATGCTGCCCATTAATATTGTGACCATTGGGAGTCCATTGGAGTTACTTCCCATTAACACTGTGGCCATTGGGAGTCCATTGGAGTTTTTTCAGTTTAGAAACTCAAAAGTCATTGGAGAAAGCCAAAAAAAAAAAGGCAAAATGTGGGCTCACCGATGGGGCCATTTTTGCCTTGTTCGGTCCGACATTCGTGTGCGCAAGTCGCGCCCACACCCAAGTTCAAGGTTCGAAGGCCATTTTAGTTCGTGATTTGCACCCACCCTGAGCGTACACGTGGAGAAAGCCTCTATGCTACACATGATTACACATCTCCAAAGCATAGCCATCTATAAAGTGGTTTAAGTTTTCTTCGTTTTCCTATGTGGGATAAATGTATTTTTTCCCACAAAACCAACTTCCAATGACCAATTTTGAGCTTCAATTTCTCATTCAATTGAGCTTCATTTTTAGCAAATAAATACATGAAATCGATGTTCTCGCGGAGGAGAACACATATCAACTTTGATATTCCACATTGGACCAATGGGTCCCATCGAAAATTGTGGCAAAAGGGAGCCACTCACTCAATTTTTTCCAACAATCCCCCACATGAATGAAAATTGGGAGAGACACGAAACGTGAGACACAAGACTAGGTGATAAAGTTCAGCTGTTGAACCCTGCATAGGATAGGTAGGTGTTACCCTTTGAACTTTCTCTTGTGAAAGCATATTTACTTTACTGGCTGACCAGTAGACGCGATGTCCTTGAACTGTTCTGCCGTTTGTGTAAACGATGATATACCTCACATAGGATTCTTCCAAACACAATCCAGTTCTCATTGTTATGTTTATTTTGGCCATGAACATATGCCTGGTTTTGTGAGAGTTCTTAAGAATTGAGCCCCGCCCAATTCTCTTAGAAGCGACCCCACTTCTCTCTCACATAGGTGATTTTTTATTACAAGTAACTCGAATTACTTGGCTCGATTTACGATGCATAAGAATCATTAAAAGCCTATTGTTTAACCTTCAACCTTACGAGCATCACTGTTGCATCATAGGAATGGATAGGATACCCCCATAGTGATTTTATCAAGTCTTTACAGTTAGGTTTTCCCATTGAACCTAGATCTTGGGATCTCCAGTCAACTAGGTTGGGTTTTCCTTTGTAATGACTTATTCTTTCAAGGGCTTAAGTCCCATTCCTTTCGATGATTTCATAACTAACTCTCTATTTAACCCTCTGGTTAGCGAATTTGCAATGTTATCTTTTGACCTTATATAGTCAATAGTGATAACTCCAGTTGAGAGTAGTTATCTTATGGTATTGTGTCTACGACGTATATGTCTAGACTTACCATTATATATGTTACTCTGTGCCTTTCCTATTGCCGATTGACTGTCACAATATATGCAAATTGCTGGCACAGGTTTTGACCATCTTGGAATATCTTCTAAGAAGTTGCACAACCATTTAGCCTCTTCACCACATTTATCTAGAGCTATAAACTCAGATTCCATCATAGATCTGGCTATAACTGTTTGCTTAGAGGATTTCCACGATATGGCAGCACCACCCAATGTGAACACATATCCACTAGTGGATTTTGAGTCTTTTATATTAGATATCCAATTAGCATCACTGTATCCTTCAATGACTGTTGGATATTTAGTATAATGTAGTCCATAGTCACGAGTATATCTTAAGTACCTTAGTACTCTTACAATTCCTTTCCAGTGATCAGCTCCTGGATTACTCGTGTATCTACTCAGTTTACTGATTGTGTAGGCTATATCTGGTCTAGTACAACTCATTAAGTACATTAGACTTCCAATAACTCTCGAGTATTCTACTTGAGAGATACTTTGTCCTTTGTTTTTAGACAGATGTTGACTCGTATTTATTGGTGTTCTAGCCAAGTCAGTATCATCTTTATGGAATTTTCCTAAAATTTTGTCCACATAATGTGACTGATTTAGAACAAGCCCATTTGATGTTTTTGAGATTTTCACTCTAAGTATAACATCAGCTAAACCCATATCTTTCATGTCAAATCTCGAGTTTAACATATTTTTACTGGATTCAATCATCTTATTGTCACTGCCAACAATAAGCATGTCGTCAACGTAAAGACGTAAGATGACATATCCAACTTTAGTGTCTTTGACGTAAACATATTTGTTATATTCATTGATTTTAAATCCACTCTCAATCATGATATTGTAAAATTTTTCATGCCATTGTTTTGGTGCTTGTTTCAAGCCATATAGTGACTTCACCAGTTTACATACTTTTTTTTCCTGTCCTGGTGACGAAAACCCCTCAGGTTGTTCCATGTAAATTTCTTCTTCTAAATCTCCATTTAGAAAGGCAGTTTTAACATCCATTTGATATACTTCAAGATTTCGCAAAGCGGCAATCGCAAGTATCATCCTAATAGATGTTATTCTCGTCACTGGAGAATACGTATCAAAGTAATCATGGCCTTCCCTTTGTTTGTAGCCTTTAATTACTAATTTGGCCTTATACTTCTCGATAGTTCCATCTGCTTTCATTTTCCTTTTGAAAATTCATTTGTAGCCTAGTGGTTTGCTTCCTAGAGGAAGATCCACTAGCTCCTATGTATGATTTTGTAGCATGAAATCTATTTCACTTTCAATGGCTTCTTTCCATTGAGGTCCTTCCGAGGAATTCACTGCTTCTTGATAACTTTGAGGTTTACTTTCTAGCATATATGTTAGAAAATCAGGACCATAAGATTTTTTTGTCCTTTCCTGTTTGCTGCATCTAACCTCAGTCTTCTCTTATAATTCTTCGTTCTGACTATTTTCAGTCATTGTCTCATATGTTCGTTTAGAGGAGCTTGCTTCCTCTTTGGATCTGTATGGAAATACTTCTTCAGAGAATGTAGTATTCTTTGATTCCATTACCGTATGTTTGTTTATGTCTGGAATTTTTGAATCATACACAAGAAAGCGATACGCACTGCTATTATGTGCATAGCCAATGAAGACACAATCTATAGTTTTCGAGCCTATCCTTACCTTCTTTGGTGGTGGAACAACCACTTTAGCAAGACACCCCCACACTCGCAAGTGTTTATAGGTAGACATTCTTCCTTTCCAAAACTCATAAAGGGTCTTTTCCGATTTCTTTCAGGGCACCTTATTTAAAAGGTAATTTACTGATAACACAGCTTCCCCCCACATGTTCCGAGGTAACCCAGAACTTACGAGCATTTCATTCATCATCTCTTTTAAGGTATGATTTTTTCATTCAACAACACCATTTTGTTGTAATGAATAAGGAGCGGTGGTTTCATGTATGATTCTGTGTTGTGCACAGAATTCAGCAAATGGTGCTTCATACTCACCACCTCGATCACTTCGCTGCACCTTAATTTTCTTATTAAGTAGATTCTCAACTTCATTCTTATAGAGAATAAAGTTCTCTATAGCTTCATCCTTGCTTTTAAGCAGATATACATAGCAGTATTTTGTGCTATCATCGACAAGGTAATAAAATACTTGTTGCCACCTCTTGTTTGTACAAGTTTTAGATCACACACATTTCTATGAACTAAGTCTAGTGGTTCTGTGTTCCGTTCAATTGATTTAAACGATGACCTTGTCAATTTTATTTCAACACAAGTTTTACACTTATGTTTGGAATTATTAATTAAACTTAGGTATGCAGTTAGAGTTAACTAGTCTTCGTAAAGTATCATAGTTAACGTGTCCTAGTCTACCATGCCATAAATTGGAAGACTCAAGCAAATAAGCAGAAGAACTTGCTTTATTCATTTTTGGTTTCACAACCATTACATTGAGTTTAAACATACCGTCGAAAACATAACCTTTTCGGACAAACATTCCACTTTTTGACAGAATGACTTTGTCTAACTCAAAAATAATGTGAAAACCATGCTTATTCAAAAGCAACCCGGACACTAAATTCTTAAGAATTTCAGGCACATAAAGCACGTTGTTGAGAGTCAGCTCCTTTCCCGAGGTCATCTTCAGAACAACTTTTCCTTGACCCTTGATTTCAAAAATTGCTGAATTTCCCATGAACAACTTCTCCCCGTTCTCAACAACTTCGAACGTATCAAATATCTCTTTATCAGAGACACATGCCTTATAGCACCGGTGTCAATCCACCACTCTTTAGGGTTTGAACCCACCATGTTTACTTCAGAAATGACTGCTGCGAGATTCAGCTCCGACACATCTTGTTCTATGTAGTCAATCACGTTCGCTTCTTTCTTCTTCTTTGATAATCTTCTAAAGACTTGCGACCCACTTTGTCACAATTGAAGTATTTCCCTTGAAATATCTTCTTGACAATCCCACCTTTCGGTCCTTGCTTGGTTCTTTCGCCACCGGATGGCCCAGACTTGTTTTTGTAGTTCTTACTACTTTGACCAAGCTCCACAACATTGGCTTTGGCCATACCAGGATTGAATCACTTCTTCTTAGAACTCTTGTTATCTTCTTCGATTCGAAGTCTAACAACGAGTTCTTCAATGTTCATTTCCTTTTGTTTGTGTTTCAAATAGTTCTTGAAATCTTTCCACGCGGGGGGCAATTTTTCTATAATTGCAGCCACCTAAAAAGTTTCACTCAACATCATTCCTTCGACATGAATTTCGTGAAGGATCACTTGGAGTTCTTGCACTTGACTGATAATAGTTTTGGAGTCCACCATCTTATAGTCTAGGAATTTGCCGACTATAAACTTTTTAGCCCCGGCATCCTCAGTTTTGTATTTTCGGTCCAAGGGCTCCCACAATTCCTTAGTAGTTTTCATGGTGCTATACACATTGTACAGCGCATCTGCTAGGCTGTTCATGATATAATTTCGGCACAGAAAGTTCGAATGCTTCCAAGCATCAAGTGCACTCAATGCTTGCACATCTCCCTCGCCCTCATTAAGCTTTGGAGCAGTTTCAGTCTAGAATCTCGCAAGATTCAACGTGGTCAAGTAAAAAAGCATTTTCTGTTGCCCCCTTTTGAAATTCAAGCCATTGAATATCTCCAATTTTTCTCCATAATTAACCAGAACAGTTACAGTTTGGCTAGTTTGGCTCACAACATGACTTGGCATTCTAGCCACAATCTGAGCCACAACGGAGTTTGGCCCTTGAGCCACATTAGAATCCACAGCCTGATTTCCAGCAGGAACATTTTGGGTCACATCAATGTTGTTCGATTCGGTTGCCATTTCTGAAAACAAACCAAATATTAGTTCCAAGAAATGAAAATTCAGTTAAACCAAAAACCAACTCTTGTTTTCCGAATTCAAAAATTGTCTTAAGCTTGTAGGAAAACAAGTCGCCAGTGGATGAAACTGATTGTATAAGTTTTATTCAATTACAATAGCCGACTATTGAAATTAATAACCACAAGGCAAACGATTTCAATTTATCAAAAAATTCCATTTCAGAATTTTCCAACGGCTGAAAAAAAATGTTTAGCAACACAAAGTCAAAAATATAAGTTAACTGCAGGCTAAAACTATAAACGATGAATCTGGAAGCTGCATAGTATGAAACTACAAACTGCATGAACTAAATAGTAATGCAAAAATAATCTGTAGAAAGAAAACACAAACTGCAGCAGGTTTCAAATCGAGGCATGTGCGTGCACAGTTTCCTTAAGACAGTTTCGCCCCCTCACTGTAGGTACTGGAGGTTCAGTTCGAGTGGTTGTCTCCCAGGATACAACGGTAATAAGCAGAATCCGAGCACCGTGGTCCTACTCCGACGAACTGATCTAGTATCTGAACAATATCACCACAAGAACAAGACCTTACTGGACAAGGAATGCAGAAAAGAAGAAACTGTGTATGCAAAAATGTAGGTGAGATTTTCGAGTGTGTTAGATTGCTGAAGAATGAGCCTTTTTATAGGCATACTGCCCATTAATATTGTGACCATTGGGAGTCCATTGGAGTTATTTACCATTAACACTGTGACCATTGGGAGTCCATTGGAGTTTTTTCAGTTTAGAAACTCAAAAGTCATTGGAGAAAGTAAAAAAAAATTGGCAAAACGTGGGCTCACCGATGGGGCCATTTTTGCCTTGTTTGGTCCGACATTCGTGTGAGCAGGTCGCACCCGCACCCAAGTTCAAGGTCCGAAGGCCATTTTGGTTCGTGATTTGCACCCCCCTGTGCGCGCACGTGGAGAGAGCCTCTATGCTACACAGGATTACTCATCTCTAAAGCATAGCCATATGTAAAGTAGTTTAAGTTTCCTTGGTTTTCCTATGTGGGATAAATGCATTTTTTCCCACAAAACCAACTTCCAATGACCAACTTTGAGTTTCAATTTCTCATTCACCCGAGCTTCATTTTTGGCAAATAAATACATGAAATCGATGTTCTCGCGGAGGAGAACACATATCAACTTTGATATTCCACATTGGACCAACAGGTCCCATCGAAAATTGTGCCAAAAGTGAGCCGCTCACTCAATTTTTTCCAACATGTATTGCCGGTTCCCACCAAAGTTTGTTGGCAGTCGCCGCGTTGCAGAAATTGTGCTAGGAAGTAAGGTAGCATAAGAAATTGGGACAATATAAGTTCATTCCCTTGGAAATTCCTATTTTCATAGGGATAATAATGGGGATTCTTTGAGTAATTACGTTCTGTTAAAAAAATTGATTTTAGGTTGTCATTGATATGAGATTCAATGGAAGATCTAAATGTGTATATTGACAGTTAACTGAGTTTTATTAACTTCAATTCATAAGACCACCAAATGATATGTGCAGATATGATTTGACGAATAACAGTAGTTCTATGATACTGTAAACTAGATCATTTTCATTACCTTTGGGAAGCATTTTGTTGGCATTTTCTCGGGGATGGATTTACAGATGAGTCTCCTGCAATGATTGTGCTTGTATGGATTGAGCTGCCAAAACTCCCAACAGAATTCTGGCGGAAATAAAGAATTTTCAGGGGCTTTCTTGCTTCAACATGTAAGTGAAATGCTCAGGTTACTGAAGTTAGCGGTGGATGCCAAAATTCATACTTCGACAGTTTCGCATAAAATTTAGGTTCCCTCAGAATAGTAAACACCGCCCTTAAGTGTTTCAACGGTATATTAATATTTTCTTTATATATATTAAATTGGCCAAATTACATTAGAAATACGAAAGAAGTTAGGTTATACACCATGAACCTACTTCGCACATTGATCGTACATATTGTGTAGTTATATGGTGGTTTATCATTCTTAGAATTTACTTTGTTACAAAAATTTTAATGCGAGTATGTACTCATAAATGAAAACTTGTTAAAACAACCAATTATAAACTTGTGCTCATCATAGTGCAATTTATGATAATCTTCTAATGGATCTAATTAAAAACAAGGCCCCCAACATGGCAGGGACGCAACATCAATGTATGTGTGTATGTCTATAAAGAATATGTATCTGTTTATATCAGAGGATATAACAAAAATCTTTCTCGTCAATTAATATAGCTCTATTTCTCATAATTATTATCATATTATCCCATTTTTAAATAGCGAACTCTGCGTCGGGAGAGTATTCCCACCATAATTTTTTAATGGTGGTATTTGCATGTTAAATGAATTTTTTTTCCTCAAAAGTTTATTGATATAAATTCTCTTCATAGTTTTTCTTCTAAAAGAAATAAGATATTAGAGAAAAATCATTGTGTAATTAACATTGACTTGTCAAAACAAATAAGGGGAAAAAATAGAGCACTATAAAGATTGCTTTTTTTTTTTTTTATTTGTAGAATGAATCTCATCCTTCAAATGTATTCACCTTGACAAACCTTGAAAACTTTGATTTCGATGATTGGAACTAAGCAAGATATGTTTTACACTCTCATCATTCGCTACGCAGAGTATTTGGACATCAAACATTTGTTGATTCTCGAGGAATACAGAATAATTGGAAGATTTAAGGAACTCTCAAATTTTTATTCGTATACAATAAAGTAGTCTTACACCAGTGATCATAACTACATGGCCATCTGGAAAATACGAAACCCATATTTTTATTCTAAACCGTAGCTTTTATGTGCATAAGTGGAAAGTCAAAAATTACACAAAAGTACCACATTTTCTTTATTTGAGTGCGAACATACAACAATGATTAAATAGAACAAGTAATTTCATAGATGTAATAATAAGAAACGTACGTCATATGTGAATTTGATTAGAAGTAGTTTAGTTTTTTGAAGACCAAAAGTAAATCCAACCTGTATTTATTTTTCAATCTATATATGGCTATTTGTATAATGTAATAAACTGTGATGTTGTATTACAACGCTATTATATAGACAATGCATTAAGAGTTTGATAAAGTAACCTCACAAATTCTATTGTTTACATATTAATGTTTTCTCTAATTGTATTATTGAAATTGCACCATGCACATGCTTTACATGTTGCATGTTCGTGACAATTCTTCATTTAGTTATGTGCCTAGTTATCATTCTCAGAATTTACAATGTTATGAAAATTTCGTGGAAATACATATGCAAAACAATACATGTTACAACAAGCGATCATAAACTTATGCTTATAAACAATCGTGTGATATATGCTACACATTCGTATGTCAAACAAATTTCTTTCCTAAAAGAATAATTGATTTTTTTCTCGAAAAAAATTAAAATATCAGCAAAAAATTTATCACATACCGAATGTTGAGCAGCCAAAGCAGATGAGGGAAAAATATAGACTACTACAAAGATTACTTTTTATACAGTGAATCTTATCCTTCCAAATTCTTGCTTGACACCTACTTTAACATTGATGCATTGAAATTATGTCGTATATGGTTAACACTCAAGAACACTCATTGTTTCGCTAGAGTACCGAGTAATTTGGCACCAAATATTTGTTGATTATTCAGGAATACTAAATAATTGAAAGATTTTCTACCATCGCTCTCCACAATTTGCTCTTGAGTGGTCTTCCATTGATGACTTGGGCCTCGGCCCTTACAATTCCTCAATTTTTGGACTAATCTTCTTATCTCAGAAGTTGTCCTTCTCTACTCACCTTAGGGGGATGGCTGCTATTTATTCTTCAGCCTGAAGCGTAGGTTATGTTGGTAGAATCGATATATGTTTGATTAAGTTCCTGTTTGGCCCCCATTCAAAATTATAATTCATTTTTCTCTCTCTTCTTTTCAGCTACATATTCTCTAACAAAATAATATTACACGTAATCTCAAAACTATTTCTTGTTTTTTAACCACACATTCTTCAAAAAGCACTATTTCAACCATTAAAATTTCAAATAATGGGGGCCAAACGGGGGCTAAACAATTTCACCGGGTTAGGGAGTCTGAGTGTAGGGCTGATGATGCTAAAAAGGTATATGATTTGAAACCTATACCTGTACACCATGATCTACTTCCCTTTACTCATAGGGAGTCAGTGGAATTTTGGGTGTTCATATTCTTGCATGGAACCTAAAAGTGGGAAAAGGACTTCTTAAATATATGGGCTTTGCTATTAGCATTGCAAATTGGATATAATCTAATTATAGAAAAGGCCTGACCTGATCCCTATCAAAAGGAACATCGTCAGTGAGGAAATTCAGAAGCTCTTCATCCCTCATTGCCTTGACAACATCAAAACACCTAGAGTTCGGCGATTGCACGAAGTATGAGCTTCAGAATGAAAATCTCACAAGCTATTTCAAATAATATTGGAGTATCTGCATTGATCATTTGATAATATGTTCTCAGCAAGGATAAACTTGAGATGTTAGGAAGCTCAAAATATAAATACTTCTCCAGTGGTGATTCAATCTATAAAAATTTGTAAGCTTAACTAACATATCCGTTTTACTAGCTACTACAAAGTTTGCTTTTTACGGCTTACCTTGCACATTGTAAAAGGCATACTTTTGCATGCTGCAAGAACCCATGCCGTAAATACTCATGTTTTTTTAGGCATACAATACATGCAGTAAAAAGTGAATTGGATGCTATTAATTCACTTTTTATGGCATGCTATTGCAAGCCATATGCAATAAATACTCACCTCCTTTTATGGCACACAAAGCATACATAGGCACGCCATAAAAAACATACATTAAAGCAGTGTTTACATTTTAAATTGTTTATTGATGTGATTACCATCAAACCTATAATAATTAAAGAACAAAAATTATATACATTAACACACTTATATAATCATATTTTCTAGGGTTTCAATAAACAAAAATATTGAGTACAATTTAATAAAATATGTAAAAATATAGTGTGTGTCCAAATAATTCAATGAATATCATTAGCCTCTACTCAAAAAGTTTGCCATTGCACTAAATGTTCCAACACGTGGAAACTTCATTATTCAATGGTTTTCAAGTAGGTTTCCTCAGCGGTCCAAAGATTCTTCTTCACCTACCAGAGGAAGTTTGCATATTAGTTCAAGGCCTTTTCGTCCTTCAGCTCCACAAATTCCTAATAAATTAATCACCGAGGAAGTCATTCTGATATATACTAATTTATATATTTCGTATATTTTTCTTTGGAAAAAAAAAATATTTGGCTAATATAGTGGGGTCCGCTACACAACTATGATAGTTTTCTTTCATTTGGAGATTTTGTGGGAAAAAAGTAAGTCCAGGTATTCCTACTTTTACTTGCTCATCAGATTTCATTATCTTTCTTATTTGATCAAATGGAAGCAAATGATCGTCAGTACATCTGCGAAAGGAGAGACAACTAGGAAATAAAATCGTTATTAAGAAAAAAAAATTGTTTGTTTCCAATGACAACATAAAATATGGAGAAATCAATGCTCAATTTAATTTACGGCATTACATTGAGGAAACGGTACAACCACAATAATTACCTGTGCCTTCCCACATAAGTTTCTATATATTGAAAATAAATTGTATAGCAGGAAAAATCGGTAGGCATTTTTTTCTTTTGGATCATTGATGGAAAAGAAGTGCTATTTCTTTCATGACTGGAAGATTGTCTCATCCATTATCATAAAGCACCAGCGTATTTATTTCACTTATTGGCGAATTGGTAATTTGAAAAGATGGGTTAAAAATGGAAATTCATTAAAACTCACTTTTTCGCATACTTTAAAAAGTTAAAATGCATCACCAAAACTTCAGACCAGGTCCATTAGGATGTAGGGCAAATTATTGAACTGATGGTCCAACCTTTTTTTTTTATGGTATCAATTCTTTCAGAGAACACAAAGTTCGCAGCTAGTAATAAATCATAAAGAGATTGAGATAAATCTATATACACTGCAAATAATTGCAATTTATTAAAATTGGGAGCAAGGTGGATACCAAAAAAAATTAAGTAAAGAAAGATGGATAAGCAACAAAAAGTAAGTAAAGCAAAATGTACTAACAGTTTGAGAGTACTGCACCACCTAGAGGATTCCATATTTCAGAGTCGATAGTTCCAAAAAGTTAGCATATTTTGTCGTAGAAAATTTTTAAAACCAAAGTTAATGCACCATGCACTGGCTTTGCACATCGCATGTTGATCGTACTTATTCATGTAGTTATGTGCATATCTATCATTCTCATCATTTAATCTATTGGTAAAATTTAATAAGTTAGTCATGTAGTATTAAAATGCTATTACGTGGCTAGTCATTTTGTGATTATACAATTTAATGTAATACAATGCATTCGTCATAATCGATTTAAAATTTTTATAAAGTAACCTGACTAATTCAAGTTCAGATATTAATGTTTCGTCTCCACATATTGTATTCAATAAATTACATTAGAAATACGTAATAGGTTATGCACCATGCTCATGCTTTGCACGCTACACGTTGATCACACTTATTCATTCTAGGAATTTACTTTGTTACATAATTTGACATGCAACTTACTACACATGCAAAATAATGTATGTTAAAATGGGGAATGATAAAATCATGCTCACACACAACCGTGCAACTTATGCTTAATTTTAAAAAGCTAATATATAAACACTTACACAGTTCCATTAACAAATTGAGTAGCAATCAACGTGGTTTTCTGTTTTTCTAAATTTGGTAATGGGAATAAATATTTTTGGAAAGAGAGGATGGAAGAAGAATGTCACCAGGGATCTGAACGTTTGATGGTATAGATTTTACATTCTGGAAAATGTATTGAGGATTACGTGTATGGTAAAAAATTGGACCAGGCCTTTTCGAATGTGAAGCCCAAAGGAATGAAGGGCGATGATTACAAACACGTCGATTGTCATTTGTCAAGTAATGGGTGTTATAGGGTTGACACAGTCGAAGAGTGTTGGCCACAACATGACGATGGGGAAAATCACGGTTGATTTGACGAAGGTATTGTTCGACATGTATGAGAAGCCATCTTCATGTGACAAGGTACATCTGATGAAAAAATTACTAATTTGAAGATGGTTGAAGGTGCTCCAGTTGTTGAACATCTCATAAGCTAAATACAATTATTAGTTGTTTGAACACAATTTTGATTAAATTTAATGATGCGGTATGTGCCCTAATTATATTAGCATCACTGGCAACTAGTTGGGAGCTTAGGCAAGCTGAGGTTAAAAATTCTATAGGCAATGGAAAATTGAAATGCAATGATGTTCAATACTATTCTTGTTGAGGTAGTTTGTCAAAGAGATTTTGAAGATGTAACGACTCGGTTTGTAGCCGTTAGCTTACGTACCGTTCGCTTTGGGTGGGCCTTGCGCCCACGTACCCATCATGGCTTTCTGTCGCGTTCGCCAATATTCGAACTCATAACCTTTCCCTTGAGTAAGACTTAAGTTGAATCTTGGTACCAAAATGATACGATTTAGTCTCCTAACTTTAGATTGCTTCTATTTTAATCCATTTTTTGCTCCTTTCATCCAACCCACCATTTTGCATCGAGTTTCTCCTACAAGTGAAATATATACTAAACTAAGCCATAATTCATTTAAATCAATAACAATTAATTTAATCTAATGGTTTAGATAAGTGTACAAAATATACTTCCCATTCAACTTTGGAAAAAAGCAAAGCGTTGGTCACTGAACATTCTCATTTGGATCCTAAGAGATCCAAATCCAAAAGAGATTAGCTCATAGAGAAATCGGATGTGAAATCTTTGCTCAATAATCATCTCAACAAGAAATTGGACTTTGGCATTCTTTTGACATTCTTTGACTTTGTTTTCCCGGTCAGCTAGGTGTACTTATATCTTAATAAGCCTTGGGAGAAATTAGTGGACGAGATTACATTGACAGAAAGGGAAAACTAATTGATGTCCACCTTTAGTAAGATGCTGTGCTACATCATGACCAACACGCTGAATGCAAGATCTATGTCCAACGAGCTTTTTCACTTGAGAAAAAAGTGAAGTGTTTGGAGAAACTGTGCGCAGAACTTCTAAAAGAAGTAAAGGATGGAGAAAAAGTCGATCAAGAATAAGAACTTGACTAAAATGCTTCAGTTCTTGAAGCTAACAAGGCTAAGCTTAGAAGACTAGCTAATATAAAGACCATGTTAAGTAGAGGTAGACTGAAATTAGGAAACAAAATTAGACTGCCTAGAACATACCATGCCATCGCACGGTTAAAATCGTTGTGATCGCACTGTTTAACATTTTTCTTGGAGAAATGATTTAAGGATGCCTTGCAATCGCAACCCTAAATACTTACAATCAAGGTTCAAAATTTTCACAAAATTCAAATTGGCCCCTCAAATTTTGTTCTGGTTTAGCTCGAGTCTTTCCTTATTTTACTGTTGGCCTTTCATCTATAAATTACTACATTTTGATCCTCATCATCTACAATCATTCATAAGTGATCTTTCGCAAGTATTGAGAATTTTTAATATAGTCCTTAAACTTTTCAAATGTTAGATTTAGCATACTGAAACTTGTGAATTGCTTCCAAGTGCTTTCTTTATTCTTCTAATTGATCACGTGTAATCCAATTGATCATCTATTACTTTGAATCAACTTTAATTAAGATGATCTTCCTGCCAATTGCTCGAATTCGGGTTTTCTCCTACATTTAATTATGTTTACACAAAATGAGGTAGAATATCCGCTCAATTTTAGAATCCCAAATGAGTGTATAGAATACACTTATCAAATACTATCAAACTTGAACTCTTGTTCAGTCCAAGCTAAATTATCTACTTATATTAAGAGCAAATAAACATAAATATCAATTCTTTATAGAACTTGCCGAACTCGAATCAAGTATTTTAACTGTTTGAGCAATTTGTAAAAACACTCATAAGTAATGCTACCAAAATGAATTCTCACTTATTCAACGCTCCACCAATGTGTATGCATATCCAAACTAATCTTCATGGACCCCATGGTTGGTCATTTAACAACCCTCATTGGTAAAATATTTCTTTTCTCCCTCGTTGGATGCCCACCCTCAAACTTGTTCTTTAATCTCTCACTTGGAGTGTTTATTATAAGGTTGATTTCATGACACTCATCCATTTTCCCTCATGTTTGGTTGGATTTTACCAATGAAACCCACTATTTGATATTACCTGAATTCTAATGTCTAACCTCCAGAAGTAGACTAGGTTATTCAACCTCAATATAAATCTAGATCCCCAAATTAGTTATTCAACCTCAATATAAATCTATATCCCCAAATTAAGTGTCCAAGGCTAAGCTATAAAATAGCGCATCTTCTATTTTATGCACTTGCTCGAATCATATTTGCTTATAGATATGTTTTTTATATATATTTTGTTGTTTACTTGTAGTTGCCAATTCGTTCAAATATTAATTTATCAATGCTAGCTAGCTTGCTTCTTCATTTGAATTTCTTATCTTCACTACAGAGTAGGTAGCACTACCCTATATCGATTTTTGACTTGTTATACTTAACAATGTAAAATGCTTCTTCCTATAATTCTATCTCTTTTTCTTGGACTAGTGTCATACCTTTTATTGGATCGAATAGTTGGGATCAAACCCTAGTTTATGGTTAATACCTTGGTTCAATTTGTTGGCCAAAAAGGCTTTACACAAATATTCAACAAGCAAAGAATTAACACAGCTAAATAGTTTTCAACACTTGGTCAACCACCCCAAATTTTATAAATAGCCTTACAATCTCAAGTATCAAAATGGTTAAAGTGGTCTCACTTAATAATAATTCATGAATCAAAAATATTTTCAGCTAATTTCATAATTAGCCTTATAATATTTTGTGTAGAAAAAATAGAAATGTTGAACAATTAAAGTTCTTGAGTTAGGTTGTTTGTGTGTGTAAAGAAAGAGTACAATATGAGAATCTTTGCTGACTATTCATTTTCAAGATTTTAGCTATGCATCGCATAATTATAATTGTATTGGCTTATTGTTATTTAATAGTGGACTCTATTCACCCAGAGAACGCCCGCCATAAGACCTCAATGTATTCACATCTCAAATATGGTTTTTCCTTTAACGATTATTGATGGAAGTTCTCATCATAGTTCTCTCCCAAAAATTAAAAATATTAATGAAAAAAATCAAAAAGTGCCTAAAGTAGAGTTCCCAAAATAAGTAAGGGAAAATAGACCACTATAAATATTGCTTTTTAGAGTGAATCTTATCCTTCAAAAATTCTTTGCCTGAATAACCTTGAATACTTTGATATCGATTCGCTAAAATTATGTAGAATCTTATTCGTACCCAAATACACTTGTTGATTTGCTACAATACCGAGTATATGGGCATCAAATATATCTGTCGATTCGCTAGGAACATCTAATAATTAGATTTATTCATAAACAACAAAGCAAAATGACAAACTATAAAGTGTTTGAATTGGAAAAACCAAAATTGAATAAAAAAAGGAAGAAGAAAGCAAACTAAAAAATTATATAATTGTTCCCTAGAAAAACTTAAACAGCAGGGAAAGAAAAAAAAAAAAAAAAGAAAGAAAGAAAAACTAAGAAATGACCAAATAAATAGTTAAAGTCTACTCTTATGATCACCCACCCAAAAAGAACGCTTCCCTTTTCTTTTTTTTGGCAATTCCAATGATCATAATTAAAAGACTATGTAGAAGATTTGAAACCCACATTTTATTTTTAAATCCTTGTCTTTATGTGCAAAGGGAGTTTCGAAAACATGAAATCTAGAAGTAACTCCAATCAATATTCATTTTGCAATCTAAAAATGGCTATTGTGTATTGTAATAAGTTAGTTATATAGTATTGCAATATATATATCTAGTACATTGAAATCCATTTAAAATTTTATGTAATGAATCTATTTTCTTTGAAATTCATTTTTCTTGGAGATATTAATGGGGAATCTTCGAGTTATTGTATTCTACTCAAATTTTTTATTTTAAGTTTTCATTGATGAGGGATTTACTGAGAGATTGAAATGTGTTTATTGGTAGTTAACTGAGTTCCAATAACTTCAATTCTTATGGCCACCATATGATGTACGTAGATATGATCTTTTGCTGGACTTTCCCTACCACTAGGCAAGGGTTATTTGACATTGGGTTTCATAAGTACGCCATTGAGGACCGGCAAAGCACAGCTGAAGAGCTTGAACAACCCTTTGGGTATTCTAATTCTCTTCATCATATTTGAGCACAATATATTTAATGTATTGCCAGTTCCTACCAAAGTTTGTTGACAGTTGGTGCGTTGCAGAAATTGTGATGGGAAGGAAGATTGAATAAGAAGTTGGGACAGTATAAGTTCATTCTCTTGGAAATTCCTATTTTCATAGGGATAATAAAGGGGATTCTTTGAGTAATTACGTTCTGTTAAAAAAATTGGTTTTAGGTTGTCATTGATATGAGATTCAATGGAAGATCTAAATGTGTATATTGACAGTTAACTGAGTTTTATTAACTTCAATTCATAAGACCGCCAAATGATATGTACAGATATGATTTGACGAATAACAGTAATTCTATGATACTGTAAACTAGATCTTTTTCCTTACCTTTGGGGAGCATTTTGTTGGCATTTTCTCGGGGATGGATTTATAGATGAGTCTCCTGCAATGATTGTGCTTGTATGGATTGAGCTGCCAAAACTCCCTGCTGAATTCTGGAAGAAATAAAGAATTTTCAGGGGCTTTCTTGCTTCAACATGTAAGTGAAATGCTTGGGGTACTAAAGTTAGCGGTGGTTGCCAAAATTCATAATTTGACAGTTTCGTATAAAATTTATGTTCCCTCATAATAGTAAACAATGCCCTTTAGTGTTTCAATGGTATATTAATATTTTCTTTGTATATATTGAATTGGAAAAATTACATTAGAAATACGAAAGAAGTTAGGTTATACCCCATGAACCTACTTCGCACATTGATCGTACATATTGTGTAGTTATATGGTGGTTTATCATTCTTAGAATTTACTTTGTTACAAAAATTGTAATGCGAGTATGTACTCATAAATGAAAACTTGTTAAAACAACTAACTATAAACTTGTGCTCATCATAGTGCAATTTATGATAATCTTCTAATGGGTCTGATTAAAAACAAGGCCCCCAACACGGCAGGGACGCAGCATCAATGTGTGTGTGTATGTCTATAAAGAATATGTATCTGTTTATATCAGAGGATATAATAAAAATCTTTCTCGTCAATTAATCTAGCTCTATTTCTCATAATTATTATCATATTATCCCATTTTTAAATAGCGGACTCTGCGTCAGGAGAGTATTCTCACCATAATTTTTTAATGGTGGTATTTGCATGTTAAATGAATTTTTTTCCTCAAAAGTTTATTGATATAAATTCTCTTCATAGTTTTTCTTCTAAAAGAAATAGGATATTAGAGAAAAATCATTGTGTAATTAACATTGAGTTGTCAAAACAAATAAGGGGAAAAATAGAGCAATATAAAGATTGCTTTTTTTTTTTTTTTAGAATGAATCTCATCCTTCAAATGTATTCAGCTTGACAAACCTTGAAAACTTTGATTTCGATGATTAGAACTAAGCAAGATATGTTTACACTCTCATCATTCGCTACGCAGAATATTTGGACATCAAACATTTGTTGATTCTCAAGGAATACAGAATAATTGGAAGATTTAAGGAACTCTCAAATTTTTATTCGTATACAATAAAGTAGTCTTACATCAGTGATCATAACTACATGGCCATCTGGAAAATACGAAACCCATATTTTTATTCTAAACTGTAGCTTTTATGTGCATAAGTGGAAAGTCAAAAATTACACAAAAGCACCAAATTTTCTTTAATTGAGTGCGAACATACAACAATGATTAAATAGAACAAGTAATTTTATAGCTGTAATAATAAGAAACGTACGTCATATGTGAATTTGATTAGAAGTAGTTTAGTTCTTTGAAGACCAAAAGTAAATCCAACCTGTATTTATTTTTCAATCTATATATGGCTATTTGTATAATGTAATAAACTTTGATGTTGTATTACAACGCTATTAGATAGACAATGCATTAAGAGTATGATAAAGTAACCTCACAAATTCTATTGTTTACATATTAATGTTTTCTCTAATTGTATTATCGAAATTGCACCATGCACATGCTTTACATGTCACATGTCCGTGACAATTCTTCATTTAGTTATGTGCCTAGTTATCATTCTCAGAATTCACAATGTTATGAAAATTTCGTGGAACTACACATGCAAAACAATACATGTTACAACAAGCAATCATAAACTTATGCTTTTAAACAATTGTGCGATATATGCTACACATTCGTATGTCAAACAAATTTCTTTCCTAAAAGAATAATTGATTTTTTCTCGAAAAAAATTAAAATATCAGCAAAATTTTTATCACATACCGAATGTTGAGCAGCCAAAGCAAATGAGGGAAAAATATAGACTGCTACAAAGATTACTTTTCATACAGTGAATCTTATCCTTCCAAATGCTTGCATGACACCTACTTTAACATTGATGCATTGAAATTATGTCGTATATGATTAACACTCAAGAACACTCATTGTTTCGCTAGAGTACCGAGTAATTTGGCACCAAATATTTGTTGATTATTCGGGAATACTAAATAATTGAAAGATTTTCTGCCATCGCTCGCCACAATTTGCTCTTGAGTGGTCTTCAGTTGATGACTTGGGCCTCGGCCCTAACAATTCCTCAATTTTTGGAGTAATCTTCATATCTCAAAAGTTGTCCTTCTCTACTCACCTTAGGGGGATGGCTGCTATGCATTCTTCAGCCTGAAGCGTAGGTTATGTTGGTAGAATCGATATATGTTTGATTAAGTTCTTGTTTGGCCCTAATTCAAAATTATAATTCATTTTTTTCTCTCTTCTTATCAGCCACATATTCTCTAACAAAATAATAGTACACGTAATCTCAAAACTATTTCTTGTTTTTTAACCACACATTCTTCAAAAAGCACTATTTCAACCATTAAAATTTCAAATAATGGGGGCCAAACAGGGCCTAAACTATTTCACCGGGTTAGGGAGTCTGAGTGTAGGGCTAATGATGCTGAAAAGGTATATGATTTGAAACCTATTCCTGTACACCATGATCTACTTCCCTTCACTCATAGGGAGTCAGTGGAATTTTGGGTGTTCATATTCTTGCATGGAGCCTAAAAGTGGGAAAAGGACTTTTTAAATATATGGGCTTTGATATTAGCATTGCAAATTGGATATAATCTAATTATAGAAAAGCCTTGACCTGATCCCTATCAAAAGGAACATCGTCAGAGAGGAAATTCAGAAGCTCTTCATCCCTCATTGCCTTGACAACATCAAAATGCCCAGGTTCGGCGATTGCACGAAGTATGAGCTCCAGAATGAAAATCTCACATGCTATTGCAAATAATATTGGAGTATCTGCATTGATCATTTGATAATATGTTCTCAGCAAGGATAAACTTGAGATGTTATGAAGCTCAAAATATAAATACTTCTCCAGTGGTGATTCAATCTATAAAAATTTCTCAGCTTAACTAACATATCCGTTTTACTACCTACTACAAAGTTTACTTTTTACGGCTTACCTTGCACGTTGTAGAAGGCATACTTTTGCATGCTGTAGGAACCCATGTCGTAAATACTCATGTTTTTTTATGGCATACAATACATGCAGCAAAAAGTGAATTGGATGATGTTAATTCACTTTTTATGGCATGCTATTGCAGGCCATATGCAATAAATACTCACCTCCTTTTACGGCACACAAAACATACATAGGCACGCCATAAAAAACATACATTAAAGCAGTGTTTACATTTTTAAATTGTTTATTGATATGATTACCATCAAACCTATAATAATTAAAGAACAAAAATTATATACATCAACACACATATATAATCACATTTTCCAGAGTTTCAATAAACAAAAATATTGAGTACAATTTAATAAAATATGTCAAAATATAGTGTGTGTCCAAATAATTCAATGAACATCATTAGCCTCTACTCAAAAAGTTTGCCATTGTACTAAATGTTCCAACACGTGGAAACTTCATTATTCAATGGTTTTCAAGTAGGTTTCCTCAGCGGTCCAAAGATTCTTCTTCACCTACCAGAGGAAGTTTGCATATTTGTTCAAGGCCTTTTCGTCCTTCAGCTCTACAAATTCCTAATAAATTAAGCACCAAGGAAGTCATTATGATACTAATTTACATATTTCTTAGATTTTTCTTCGGATAGCATAAATTGGATATAATCTAATTAGAAAAGGCCTGACTTGGTCCCTGTCAAAACGAAAAATGTCAGGTATGAAATTCAAAAGCTCTTCATCCCTCATTGCCTTAAAAACATCACAACGCTGCAGAGTCCAGCGATTGCACAAAGTGTGAGCTTCGGAATGAAAATCTCACAAGCTATTGCAAATAACATCGGAGTATCTGCATTGATCATCTGATAATATGTTCTCAGCAAGGATAAACTTGAAATGATATGAAGCTCAAAATATAAATACTTATCCAGTGGTGATTCAATCTATAAAAATTTCTAAGCTTAACTAACATATCTGTTTTACACGCTACTACAAAGTTTGCTTTTTATGGCTTACATTGCACGTTGTAAAAGGTTCTTTACCGTATACCTTTGCATGTTTTAGGAAGCCATGCCGTAGATACTCATTTTTTTATGGCATACAATACATGCCAACAAAAATGAATTGGATGTTGTTAATTCACTTTTAATGGCATGCTATTGCAAGCCATAAATACTCACCTCCTTTTATGGCACACAAGGCGTACATATGCATGCCATAAAAAAAGCATACACTAAAGCAATATTTACATTAATTTTAAATTGTTTATTGATGTGATGACCATCAAATCTATAATAACTAAAGAACAAAAATTATATATGAAAAAATTTGACCTAGAACGCTTAGATATGCTAGAAAGTTCGACTAACGTGATACAGTATCAAGTTCAAATTTTATGCGTTACCAAGTTTACGTTCTAAATTTCACTTTAACGAACTTGACCTTATGTGCGGAATTAATCTAACTAAAGCAACAAGTCACTTTAATTAGTTGTCTAGGTGATTAATTATACAAGTCAATTAACCTATGTTGGAATGCCGCAATTTGTATATTATGCAAAGCAGTAAATAACAAATAATATGATAACAGAGAAACTCCAACGTGGGTAAAACTCCGGGATCAAGCCAGTTACCTCCACTATACCAATTCAGCAAGTATAAGTTATACCAAACTCCGTTCCCAATCAGACCCGCTGTTCTAGTCTCACGATCTACTGTTGTAGATACTTCTAGCCTCTTGCTAGACTTCCTGATCTACCTCCTGTAGCCCAATCTACTGTCAACTACAACCTCCTGGTCCTTAGTTGATTGTATCACTAAGTGGAACACCAAGAACACTCCATTTTTGTGCTTATAACTACGCCTTAATCCACCTCTCTCAATCCTCTAATGAGAGAGTCCCTTTCTCAATAGATTAAGGAAGTAAGGTGTTTTGGGTTATGTAGATCCAATGTTTTTACCCGAAACAATGGTTGCTGGATCATAAGATTGATGTAGATGAAATCTCCAATTAATTGCACGTTGGATCTTTTCAAAGATGTTATGAATATCTTTTGCAATGAAAGAATAATGTAGCAACCTCTTTAATTTCATCCTAGGGCTTGAGTATTTATATTTGAAGGTGTCTAGGTGGTATGGGCCGAGTAAAACACTTCAAAAATGTGAAATAGGGTTTTTGCCGCGTAGGAGTGTCACTCGAGCGAGAGCCAGCGAGAAGGGAGCGACAGTGAGCAGTCATCAGTATTTTCATCATAACATTCTCTTCAAATGTTCGATTAAGGTGATTCAAGTTGCATTGGAAATATATCTGAAACGGCTATAATTCTTCTAGAAATAGCCTCGTCCAAATTCCAACGTTTTTCTATGTGAAAAATGCATTTCAAGTTATGAGTGAAAATTCGGAACATAATTTGTGCAGCTTTTTGATTTCCTTTAGACTTCCAATTGCATTCCGATGATCTTGTGTGATCTTCTTGGACATCTTGGACTCCTTCAACGACTCGAACACTAATTTACCTCATCTATACAAATTGCACCGTAAGTTTTTGACTTTTACACCAATGTTCAATTAAGTCCCTGACTTTTACAATTATACAATTTTGCTCGTTTTGTACACAGAATCGCCGATTATAGTTTTAGACCTCACAATATACATTAACACATATATAATAATATTTTGCATAGTTTCAATAAACAAAAATATTGAGTACAATTTAATAAAATACGTCAAAATATAGTGTGTGTCCAAATAATTCAAAGAACATCATTAGCCTGCTCAAAATTTTTGTCATTGCCCTAAATGTTCCAACACGTGGAAACTTCATTATTCAATAGTTTTCTAGTAGGTTTCCTCAGCGGTCCAAAGATTCTTCTTCACCAACTAGAGGAAGTTTGCATATTTGTTCAAGGCCATTTCGTCCTTCAGCTCCACAAATTCCTATTAAATTAAGCACCGAAGAAGTCATTCTGATATATACTAATTGATATATTTCCTATATTTTTCTTCGGATATAAAAAATATTTGGCTAATATAGTGGGGTCCGCTACACAACTATGGTAGTTTTCTTTCATTTGGAGATTTTGTGGGAAAAAAGTAAGTCCAGGTATTCCTACTTTTACTTGCTCATCAGATTTCATTATCTTTCTTATTTGATCAAATGGAAGCAAGTGATCCTCAGTACATCTGCGAAAGGAGAGACAACTAGGAAATAAAATCGTTATTAAGAAAAAAAATTGTTTGTTTCCAATGACAACATAAAATATGGAGAAATCAATGCTCAATTTAATTTACGGCATTACATTGAGGAAACGGTACAACCACAATAATTACTTGTGCCTTCCCACATAAGTTTCTATATATTGAAAATAAATTGTATAGCAGAAAAATCGGTAGGCATTTTTTTCTTTTGGATCATTGATGGAAAAGAAGTGCTATTTCTTTCACGATTGGAAGATTTTCTCATCCATTATCACAAAGCACCAGCGTATTTATCTCACTTATTGGCGAATTGGTAATTTGAAAAGACAGGTTAAAAATGGAAATTCATTAAAAGACCACTTTTTCGCATACTTTAAAAAGTTAAAATGCATCACCAAAACTTCAGACCAGGTCCATTAGGATGTAGGGCAAATTATTGAACTGATAGTCCAACTTTTTTTTTTTATGGTATCAATTCTTTCAGAGAACACAAAGTTCGCAGCTAGTAATAAATCATAAAGAGATTGAGATAGATCTATATACACTGCAAATAATTGCAATTTATTAAAATTTGGAGCAAGGTGGATAGCAAAAAAAATTAAGTAAAGCAAGATGGATAAGCAACAAAAAGTAAGTAAAGCAAAATGTACTAATAGTTTGAGAGTACTGCACCACCTAGAGGATTACATATTTCAGAGTCGATAGTTCCAAAAAGTTAGCATATTTTGTCTTAGAAAATTTTTAAAACCAAAGTTAATGCACCATGCACTAGCTTTGCACATCGCATGTTGATCGTACTTATTCATGTAGTTAGGTGCATATCTATCATTCTCATCATTTACTCTATTTCTAAAATTTAATAAGTTAGTCATGTAGTATTAAAATGCTATTACGTGGCTAGCACATTAAAATCATTTTGTGATTATACAATTTAATGTAATACAATGCATTCGTTATAATCGATTTAAAAATTTTATAAAGTAACCTGACTAATTCAAGTTCAGATATTAATGTTTCCTCTCCACATATTGTATTCAATAAATTACATTCGAAATACATAAGAGGTTATGCACCATGCTCATGCTTTGCACGCTGTACGTTGATCACACTTATTCATTCTGGGAATTTACTTTGTTACATAATTTGACATGCAACTTACTACACATGCAAAATAATGTATGTTAAAATGGGGAATGATAAAATCATGCTCACACACAACCGTGCAACTTATGCTTAATTTTAAAAAGCTAATATATAAACACATACACAGTTCCATAAACAAATTGAGTAGCAATCAATGTGGTTTTCTATTTTTCTAAATTTGGTAATGGGAACAAATATTTTTGGAAAGAGAGGATGGAAGAAGAATGTCACCAGGGATCTGAAAGTTTGATGGTATAGATTTTACATTCTGGAAAATGTATTGAGGATTGTGTGTATAGTAAAAAATTGTACCAGGCCTTTTTGAATGTGAAGCCCAAACGAATGAAGGGCAATGATTGCAAACACGTTGATTGTCATTTGTCAAGTAATGGGTGTTATAGGGTTGCCACAGTCGAAGAGTGTTGGCCACAACATGACGATGGAGAAAATCACGGTTGATTTGACGAAGGTATTCTCCGACATGTATGAGAAGCCATCTTCATGTGAAAAGGTACATCTGATGAAAAAATTATTAATTTGGAGATGGTTGAAGGTGCTCCAGTTGTTGAACGTCTCATAAGCTAAATACAATTATTAGTTGTTTGAACACAATTTTGATTAAATTTAATGATGCGGTATGTGCCCTAATTATATTAGCATCACTGGCAACTAGTTGAGAGCTTAGGCGAGCTGAGGTTAAAAATTCTATAGGCAATGGAAAATTGAAATGCAATGATGTTCAATACTATTCTTGTTGTGGTAGTTTGTCAAAGAGATTTTGAAGATATAAAGACTCGAGTCTTTGTAACCGAGCCGTTAGCTTACGTACTGTCCGCTTTGGGTGGGCCTTGCGCCCACGTACCCATCATGGCTTTCTGTTGCGTTCGCCAATATTCAAACTCATAACCTTTCCCTTGAGTAAGACTTAAGTTAAATCATGGTACCAAAATGATACGATTTAGTCTCCTAACTTTAGATTGCTTCCATTTTAATCCATTTTTTGCTCCTTTCATCCAACCCACCATTTTGCATCGAGTTTCTCCTACAGGTGAAATATATACTAAACTAAGCCATAATTCATTTAAATCAATAACAATTAATTTAATCTAATGGTTTAGATAAGTGTACAAAATATACTTCTCATTCTACTTTGGAAAAAAGCAAAGCGTTGGTCACTGAACATTCTCATTTGGATCCTAAGAGATTCAAATCCAAAAGAAATTACCTTACAGAGAAATTGGATGTAGAATCTTTGCTCAATAATCATCTCAACAAGAAATTGGACTTTGGCATTCTTTTGACATTCTTTGACTTTGTTCTCCCGGTCAGCAAGGTGTACTTGTATCTTAATAAACCTTGGGAAAAATTAGTGGAGAAGATTATTTTGACAGAAAGGAAAAACTGATCGATGTCCACCTTTCGTAAGATGTTGTGCTACATCATGACCAACACGCTGAATGCAAGATCTATGTCCAACAAACTTCTTCACTTGAGAAAAAAGTTAAGTGTTTGGAGGAACTGTGCGCAGAACTTCTAAAAGAGGTAAAGGATGGAGAAAAAGTCGATCAAGTATAAGAACTTGACTAAAATGCTTCAGTTCTTGTAGCTAACAAGGCTAAGCTTAGAAGATTAGCTAATATAAAGACCATGTTAAGTAGTGGTAGAATGAAATTAGGAAACAAAATTAGACTGCCTAGAACATACCATGCCAGTGCATGGTTAAAATCGTTGTGATCGTACTGTTCAACATTTTTCTTGGTGAAATGATTTAAGGACGCCTTGCAATCACAACCCTCAATACTTGCAAATAAGGTTCAACATTTTCACAAAATTCAAATTGGTCCCTCAAATTTTGTTCTGGTTTAGCTCAAGTCTTTCCTTATTTTACTGTAGGCCTTTCATCTATAAATTACTACATTTTGATCCTCATCATCTACAATCATTCGTAAGTGATCTTTAGCAAGTATTTAGAATTTTTAATATAGTCCTTAAACTTTTCAAATGTTAGATTTAGCATACTGAAACTTGTGAATTGCTTCCAAGTGCTTTCTTTATTCTTCTAATTGATCACGTGTAATCCAATTGATCATCTATTACTTTGAATCAACTTTAATTAAGATGATCTTCGTGTCAATTGCTCGAATTTGGGTTTTCTCCTACATTTAATTATGTTCACACAAAATGAGGTAGAATATCCGCTACATTTTAGAATCCCAAATGAGTGTATAGAATACACTTATCAAATACTATCAAACTTGAACTCTTATTCAGTCCAAGCTAAATTATCTACTTATATTAAGAGCAAATAAACATAAATATCAATTCGTTATATAACTTGCCGAACTCGAATCAAGTATTTAAACGATTTGAGCGATTTGTAAAAACACTCATAAGTAATGCTACCAAAATGAATTCTCACGTATTCAATGCTCCACCAATGTGTATGCATATCCAATCTAATCTTCATGGACCCCACGGTTGGTCATTTAACAACCCTCATTGGTAAAATATTTCTTTTCTCCCTCATTGGATGCGCACCCTCGAACTTGTTCTTTGATCTCTCACTTGGAGTGTTTATTCTAAGGTTGATTTCATGACACTCATCCATTTTCCCTCATGTTTGGTTGGATTTTACCAATTAAATCCACTATCCGATTTTACCTGAATTTTAATGTCTAACCTCAGGATTAGACTAGGTTAATCAACCTCAATATAATATAGATCCCCAAATTAAGTGTCCATGGCTAAGCTACAAAGTAGTGAATCTTCTATTTTATGCACTTGCTTGAATCATATTTGCCTACAGATATGTTTTTATATATATTTTGTTGTTTTACTTGTAGTTGCCATTTCGTTCAAATATTAATTTATCAATGCTAGCTAGCTTGCTTTTTCCTATGATTTTCTTATCTTCACTCCAGAGTTTGTAGCACTACCCAATATCGATTTTTGACTTGTTATACGTAACGATGTAAAATGCTTCTTCCTATAATTCTATCTCTTTTTCTTGGACTAGTGTCATACCTTTTATTGGATCGAATAGTTGGGATCAAACCCTAATTAATGGCTAATACCTTGGTTCAATTTGTTGGCCAAAAAGACTTTGCACAAAAATTCAACAAGCAAAGAATTAATACATCTAAATAGTTTTCAACACTTGGTCAACCACCCCAAATTTCATAAATAGCCTTACAATCTCACATAGATAAGTATCAAATTAGTTAAAGTGGTATCACTTAATAATAATTCATGAGTAAAAAAATTTTCAACTAATTTTATAATTAGCCTTATAATATTGCCTTCTAATATTGTGCGTAGGAAAAATAGAAATGTTGAACAATTAAAGTTCTTGAGTTAGGTTGTTTGTGTGCAAAAAGAAAGAGTACATTATGAGAATCTTTGTTGCCTATTCATTTTCAGGATTTTGGCTACACATCTCAAAATTATAATTGTATTGGCTCATTATTATTTAATAGTGGACTCTATTCACCCAGAGTACGCCCGCCATAAGATCTTAATGTATTCACATGCCAAATATGGTTTTTCCTTTAACGATTATTGATGGAAGTTCTCATCATAGTTCTCTCCCAAAAATTAAAAATATTAATGAAAAA
>NC_036238.1:2368133-2369158 GCF_002742605.1 Olea europaea var. sylvestris | reverse complement strand
TGCAATTGCACGGTCATACTTCTTCTTGTAGTTATGTTTCTATTTATCATTCACAGAATTTACCTTTTTACATCATATGTCATTTTGCACATGCAAATGAATATATGCTAAAACAAGCAATCATAAAATCAAGTTCATAAGGAGTTGAAAAGTCGAGAGATACTAATTATTAATCAAGATTCCAAAACCACAATCATAAACTGAAAATAAAGTGCAAGAAATATAAAATGAACATAGAGATTTTTTCTGGCCGAAGCCCCACAGGTTCGGCGACAACTTTTAATGCCTAATCCCCTGTTAAGCATCCATTGAAATGGATAAAGCTCGGTTGCACAATAAACCCCCAAAATCAGGCAGCAAATATATAACAATGTTCCAGAATATTAGAAAATAATAAGTCACAAAGACTTATCTTATGAAGAACAACAGAACTGATCACTATTCCACAAAGGAATCTCACTGAATCACAATGATTTCTCTAATGATCGAAAATGCCCTCTCCAGAATCACAGAAACATGTGCTTATTTCACAGTATATCACTTTCCACCAAGGAACTGGACACAAGATCACGAAGATCTCATAGAAATTGGGCCTATCAACATGAATCACGCTGATTCAAATAATACACTGAAACATAGTACACTGACACAAGTAAATGGAGTAATACTTCATCATGCCTCAAGTATTTCTCTAAGAATCACTCAAATATTGGACTTGGATTCATGAAGAAAATGGAGTTCACCCGTAGAGAAGAAGAGAGAAAGAAGCGACTTGAAACCCTAGAAGAAAAGTCTTTCGCCCAATAATGTGAATAGTTGCCTAAAAATCTGATGGTTAAGTAGATAGAAGGATCTAGAATCAAATCAAATGGTCAGGAAATCACCATGCATCACAATCCAGATGAAGAGCTCCATTAATAAAGTGTTATTCCAAAAACACGTTTCCTCCTTTTTCTAATTTTGGAAGCACACTTTTGAAGGCAGCAGGTCACGGGTTCAATTCGCAACAAGAGTCTCGCAATTTA